>NW_019394584.1:0-69040 GCF_000612105.2 Orussus abietinus | reverse complement strand
CTAATGCCATCTAGCGGTGGAAGTCATCGTCCCCACTTTGGTGGTGAACGCCGTCAAATCAACATCGATCGACTATCTAGAAGGTCCATATAGATTAACTATCAAAGGCTGCTACACCGCAGACAGCCGAACGCAGCCCTACCGACGTCCTCTTCGCTATACCTTCCGTTCGAGAACGCGATTGATTGGCTGTGCTTCACTCAGTTATTACGGACAATTTATGTACTGTAAGAAAAACACAGTACACGACTTTTCGACTCCTTTTTCAACAATAGCGCTGTATAAATCGTGACTACGAATTCTGTTACACCCTGTTGAAATCTAAACTATTGGAAAACGTTAAATGGATAGTTTATATTCAACTTCCACAGACTTATAAAAATGTAGTTACACTAAAAAATCCCGCACATTTGAATGAAGTATCCCTAATCACTATTCATAAAATTCATGCACTTTTAGTATGTAAGATTGTACTAAAATTACGCATTTAGTATCTTAAAAGTGAATCGGTACACATTTATCATACACTTTTAAATAAAAGGATGATTTTATAACATACTGATACAATTTTTTAAATGATTTAATTTAGCAATCACTTACGAGTTTTTTTTTTTTAAGAATAAGTTTACAAGTAGTAATCAGTATCTTTAGCACCGATCGAGAAGTACCGGAGCGGTTTTCTTACGTCCGAAAAATATTTATACGTTCGTAAGCTTTGGTAGCATCATGGTTAGTGTTACTGCTTCCTATCCATGGGCCCCGGGTTCAAATCTCAACATTTGCAATAAAAATGTTTCTGTATCAAAAACAGCAGGATTTGTCTGCACAGCTGTACTGAATAAGTTGTCAAACAGACTGCGCAAAAAGTTATGAATTTCATTTTTTTTTTTTACAAATACAAATGAATATGATGTAGATTAAGCAACTACTGTAGATATCTACGATATATATGTCAGGTGGCAGCTTTCGGGACATTTTCAGATACCTATCGTATACTAGTGGGACACTTGGTGTCTTTCAGGACCGTCTTGTTAGATTTCTCTATCAATTGTTTATTATCACGACAGTCCTGAAAATGACCGTTACGACTGAAACATTTGATTCAATACTGCAGTATGGGTTTACGTATTAAAATGGCATTTCTCTTTCTATAATAATTTCTAAAGAACACAAATTCTGACATTTGAATTATCACATGTAATAATATTTGGATTTTGTTAAGCATTGTGTGCTTTCAGGACACATTTTTTTATCATTCGTTCATAATCAGGACAGTCCTGACAATGACCATTAAATAGGAAGGACGATTTACATTACGCGTAATGTACTTAAAAACGATCCTTAAATTGTAACAAAACCTCGAAATCCGTAACAAAGAAATCATTCTAGTCTCGGACTGTTTATAATTTTATTCCATGAATATCTTTGTAAAATTTAACCCTCAGCGCTCCGCAAGTTTCGTAACATTATGACGAATGTCTCCGTAGCGGAGCCAACGAAGCGCTAAGGGTTAAGACCATGTTACTTTGGTATGCTGAAATTGCAAAATTACTTTTTTTTTGTAATGTTAGACCCGTTTTAATCAAAAACACTTGGTAATTACCATACATCTCAAGTCCCAAGGGAAATGGAAGGGTGGAATATGCATTTAAAAATAGATAAGATAAACATTTTAAATGGTGACAAAAGAAAAATCTGTTATTATCCTATAAGATGCCGCGACGCATCCGCTTGGTGGAGAAATCAAGAGCTGAATGTCGTTTGGAATTATGTATATGGATTTTAGGTAACGATATTTGAACTTTTGGAGTCCTCAGCGAACGCCCTACGCGGACGTTTCGACACTGGTAGGTTCTAAAGAAGATGAAGGAGAAACTAGGGGAAGGACGAATTAAACGAAAGAATGATTTATAATTCACAATTATAAGGAGTTTACTCAAAAATCCTTTCGAAGGTTCCAAAAAGAAAAGAGAAGAGTTCGAGAAAGAGAACTACTGCTCGCGAGTTGTGTGTATATGTGGTATGATTAGACAGCTACCTTGGGCGTTGATCTCAACTGATGAGTTGAATGCATCGGTATTGGGAACGTATTGAACTGATAGTATTAAAACTAAAGTACTTACATTCGTATCACTGTATCGTTGGAATTTCTACGTACGACATATTTATTCACATTCTTAGAACATATAGGTATAACATGTGCACAAACTTAAAAGCATCATTTCCATCCTTTTTTGCACCACCTATCAGTGTAAATTTTAAATTCAAAAACCGTAATTCTAAATTCAGTAAAAGTATAACGTATAGATGCAAATATATTGGAGACTAACGCATGTACTTTTTTTTTCATCACATCGATGCAACAAATGTATACATTTTGTGTTGATCAATAGACATATATGGTACATATTTGTACCATATATTTGTAGATACATAGTACATACTTGTACCATATACTTGTAGATACATAGTACATGCTTGTACCATATATGTGATTATATTGTGCATTGTGTGTTTTCAGGACTGTCTTTTTAGCTAATAGGTGGTAGTAATCAGGACAGTCCTGAAAATGACTGATTAATAAGAAATACTTGTTATGTCATTGCATATACCCAAATGTGACGATCACAATCAGTGAGTATCATTGCCAAATGTTACTGACAGATAATGACCACTTCAGTCTTTAAATCTGTTTTTTTAATTTCAAGAATTCCTACACGTGTGTAAGGAGTGTAAACTTTATCCTCCTGACACGAAGGCAATTGAAGCTCTGATTTATTTTATTCTATTGTCCTACACTCCATCTATTGTATGCATGTACAACAATCTCACAATCTTGAGTGGTCCACTTTAACACATTGTTGACCGGCAATTTTATAACGCTAGTCATTCCGGTACGAGTTAACTCGTGACCGGTCAACAACATGTTAATCACTTACAAATAATTACTGATCAACCACAACAAAAATTGGCAAGGGAACTTTTAATCGCAAATTATTATCACTGCCTGTCCCCTAGAGGTTAGATGGTGGTTCTTGAACAACCATATTTCAAGGCTCATCACATTATTAAACGATTAAGACGATATGAAAGTAACATCCGAGGGGTCAATCGTTCATTAAACATTTCGGCGATGTACTGAATCATTCGAAATTTTATCCTAAAAATGTAGACACCCTAAGAAAGGTCCTGGCATCCGTACAATTTCATTTTTTTATAAAAAGTGTTAAAAATATCTATATAGACATTTTTTTAACCTCTTAAGTAGGGCGGAGTCGGATGCGGAGATGTGCTACCTGTACGGAGAGCTTATCCGCAGAGTGCCCATATTTTATATGAATACGATATTCATTTATCGCTTTGAATTCATGGAATAAAGGGAGCCGCTATAATGGCAATTTGCCATTAAAGGGTCAAATTAAAATTCCATTGACGTCCTTCTTTTGAACCTCGATATTCACGTGGTAAAGTTTGAAACGATTCGGTACACCTAGGTCGGAGAAAAGTTTCATAAACAAGACTTCTCCGATGCCACCTTCACATCACTTTAATTCACAGTTCCATTCTTATTGTGTTTACTCTTAGAACAAAATGTTCGGAAAAACATATAGAGTGTATGATAATCAAAATATTTATTGAGCAACAATCATAGATAAACTGCCCCATCTCACGACAATGTTTTGAAATCTATCGATACGTGTGAAGACATGAAAAACACCCATCGCTCCAGAACGTCCTGGAAACTGCCAATACTTCAATGGTCCTGAAAGCTACCGGTAGGGCTAAATTCTTTCATATATTTTTGTTCTCAGGTAATGAAACAAAAAAAACCTTATGAAACTTATTCGAGTTTGAGTTGGTAAATTTAAATGTCGAATATTCAAAACATTTAATGAGCAAAATTGTAGATAACTGTTCTATTTCACTACATGTCCTGAAATCTATCAATACGCGTGTAGACCTGAAAAACACCTATCGCTCCAAAACGTCCTGGAAACAGCCAATACTTAAATGGTCCTGAAAGCTACCGGTATGGCTTTATTCTGTTATATATTTTTGTTCTGAAGTAATATAACAAAAAAACCATATGAAACTTATTTGTATTAAACCACACCACAAAAATAGCAAGACAATTTTGCACCTTAAAAATATCCCACAAACTGCCATTTGACATATATATATATATTACGTATCATATCCGGACATCTAGTCTCTGAGTGTATCTAAAATTGAGTTTATAGATATCTATATATATCTTACACACGTTCAATAAACATTTATATACAATTAATTTACGGATATTCCATGTTCTGTGGTGCCTTTGTGTTGTCCACCTTTCATTACTAATAATGAATCGAACTCAGTGCTACACTCAGGGCAGTACTGTAGTTGATCGTTTTAGGTTGATACTTTATTAACTTCTCAAAAATCACCTTAACTGTAAAAACTTCTCTAAATACATTTTTTTTTCTTTTTTAATAACAAAAATAATTCAAATTGTTTTTCTAAATAAAAAATGGGAATCAACTATTTTTTACAAATACATCAGTACTTTCATTCTATTAAATACTCAAATCAGATTTTTTTGCCATTATTGTACATTTCCCTCCAAGTAACACAAGTATATCTATTACAAAAATTATATTATCCCTTAAAATCATATGTCCATGAACATCTACAGTTTTCTATTCTCATCTAAGTAACTAAATTAAAACTAGACCTAACCAAATAGAATTCTCCCGCCGATCACGATGGCGGCAAGACGTCCGCCATTGCGATTTCGGGGGGTGTCGTGAAAAACTCATTGTATAAACTAACATTTGTTTTAAACGATATACCTACACGATAAAACCAGTGCATTAAAATAACTACACCCAAGACAACAAACAAAACAGGAAACAAAACAATATAACAATATATTAAGACCTACACAAAAACAAAGCACGCGGGAGACGTCTGGTAACGCCGTGTCAACACACAAAGAAACAATCGCATGGAAAGCTACTAGCTCCTCATGCTCTTACAACCCATAAAGAAGAGAAACTCAAATACGGAACAAAGGAATAATACCCAAAACAGTTTAGAAGTTTGAGTTGGCTAAGGTGTCCTAACGGATACTGCAGGCCAAAATAAGTGCTGCAAAGCACCATCAGAGAAAGAGAAAACCTAACCAAATAAAAAATATGTATTTTAATAATAAGGATACAAATTTGATACCTATACAATAAAATTTATTAGAAAATGTTTACAAAATTGATTACAAAAGAAGTGAAATCTCTTAAAAAAATACCTTAGGTGTATAAAAGCTTTGCCAAATACATTCTTCTTTCTTGAATTGAATTGAAAAAATAATTCAAACCGTTTTTTCTATAAAAAAAAATGGGAATAACTATTTTTGTCAAATATGTTAGAATTTTTGTTTTATTATATAATACTCAAATCGGATATTATTGCCAAATTATTATACATTTTGTTCCACATTAATACAAGTACATCTATTCCAATAATTTTATTATCATTCAAAATCATGTCTGAAAATCTAGTTTTCTATTTTCATCTAATCAAATAAAACTTGAAACTAAATCTGATCAAAAAAATGAAATTTGAAACTCAATTTGAAAACATTTTATTTGGCGAGCATTAAAATACTGACGAGAAGTCCTATGAGTTCACTTCGGATTCTCGCTAAATAAAATGTTTTCCAATTCAGTTTCTAATTTTTTTTATACGATCGGATTTAGTTTTAAGTTTTATTTGATTAGAAAAAAATAGTAAAATGTACATTTTCCCAGACATATGATTTTGAGTGATGATTCAATTTTTGGAATAGACGTATTATGTGGAACAAAATGTACAATCATTTCTATCAGCATATCAATCAATCTGGCAATAATATCTGATTTGAGTATTTAATGAAATGAAAATACATATTTGGCAAAAAAAGTTGATTTACATTTTGTATTGAAAAAAAAAAGTTTGAATTATTTTTGCACCTCAAGAAAGAGAATAATATATTTGGCGAAGTTTTTTTTACACCTAAGGTGTTTTCTGAGGAGTTAGGTGCATATTAGAACAGATCACATTGCAACAAAAGCTTCACTCTACCCCTTTGACATCAAATATGGTCATTATAATCGATGATACATTTGATGTATAAAAATCGATGTTAAAACTCGAGTCGATTTTTGAAGAAAAATGATCTTCGACATACATTCTAATACAGAAATCACTATACTTTTTCAAGTGTCAAGTTCGATACGTTCCGTCGCCTTAGCTTCCGTTCTGTGAAAGACGATTCGGAACACCGAGGAATGCAACGTCGTTTAAACTAAGTAATTTTGGTTTTATTGGTTAAACAAAATCTTTAGGGTGGAGGCATCAGTCATTGAGTAAGCAACTTGATCGGCTGTCGTCGGAAACGGGTAGGAGTATAGAAAGTTGTGCGCAATTGGCAGTAAATCAGGTACAGGGGAAGAGTAACTGAGGGATGGTGGATCAACTTTCGTTATAATAAGTTCTCCCCTTCCAGTGATCGGCGCGCCATTCCACACAACGCCCCTTCTTATGCCCATCCTCTCACCAGCGTAAACGAGATCAGGCGGAAGCGGGCGAAATAGTGGCCGAGAGGGAGGGGATGGCAAAGTCGATCGATGGACCGGTACCTACTTGCTCGGTTGCCGTTGAAAAACTTCCACCAAACTCCAATTAATCGATCCGTCAACTCCATTCATGACCCAGGACAACTTTGTTTCGTAACGACGAGTGCCGAGCGCGTCTCTTGGATGCAAGTTCTTTTCGGTACCGGTAGTTGTTCCATTTTGAAGAAAGCCTAAATACGACAGGAAGCTGGGTATATACCTGACGTTCGATCGTTTTCTTAACGAATATTATCTTCTTCTTCTTCTTCTTTACTATGAAATAACGAATATAATATTGAAAACATAATTTACGACGCTATCGCCTTGATAGTCGTTATAAGCCTGCTATGTCTGCATTCCGAGTCCTATTGCAGATAAGCATAAAGTATAAGAGTGCTTGAACCTTCATTTGAGACTTGTTAGCTGGAAATTTTAATATTCGATACAATGAGTACTCGAAAATCGTAATTCGCGTTATAGGCCGTTCGGTTTTGGAATCCAGTTAGCTGCGTTTTCCGTACCAGATACGCCTCGAGCAATTAACGTAGAACGAACATTTGGTGCTAACGCGGGAACAACTATACTAAACGCATTCAATTGAATGTCGTCAGCTGTATTCTAGTGTTTCGCGGAACCGCTACGGAATATAAACGAGGAACAGAATGGAGCACAGCGGAGGGAGAGAGAGCATCCCTTTCACTCCATAATCGTCAGGTTTTCCTCTACGACGGAGTTCTTCGGCCGAATCGTTTTTCGTACTTCTGCACGTAGTCTGGCTCGTGTTAAACTCAGCGCCGAGTAACCGGGCAGAACGCGGTCACGATCGATAGAGGCCAGGTTCGGCTGGTTTCGACGTGTTCCGTCAAGTTCCGCTATTATACTCCCTCCTACCGTTCCACTTTCTCTCTCTCTGACGCGCCCGACCAGCTACTACTATTGCTTACCAAACCTTGTATCCATGCAACGCCGCGTCGACTGACGTCGACCAACGTTCAGCAGGAACGCCTATGTGCATTTCTACGTACTACTGTGAACTACCACGCTCTATCGCGCTTCCGTTTACTTTCCGGTCCAGCATCGGACAAAAAGGGAGGTCCGAGCATCTATTGTCCTCAAGTACCAAAGGGTGGGCTTTACATACGAATACCACGGATTCTAGTACATTAAGTGATACAGTTTTCTGGATTGAAAAGATTAAACAGATCGTAAATTCTTGTACAGTACTATAAACTGAACGTGTTTTACTTTTTTTTTAAACGCCGTGATTTGTATCATTGTTTAATCATTGTAGTCATGAAACGTGAAGATGATATCGAATAATTTTCGAATAATCCTATTTTGAATAAAAAGTGACGTAAAGAAATTTGTGGCGAAAGCCTTTTTGAAATTTTAAGTGAAATTTTTTAAATATGAATACGTAATTATAACTTTAATCTCGAATGACACTTGTTTATAAAGCAAATTATTACAAATCAAAGACAGTGACTTTTCAATTCACTAAATTTATATGTTGTACTATATAAATATGTTTGTATAAGAGTATTTATAATATATAAATGTGAGACATATTTTATATCATATTTTTTATATTCACAATGGCGTGAATATAAAAAATTGTATTGACAGATAAATGATAACAGATTATAGTTAATAAAAAAACTAAAAATAAAATTAGTTTCATCAATTGATAACACCTAATCTTTCTGAATTATTTGTACTAAATAAACATGAACAGCATCCTTGGACCTAATTCTGAACAATATTAGTTACTACCTTCGAGACTTGCGACTGTGGATGAAATCATAACGAAAACCCATCGTAATACGTCTCAGTATTTGTACACTGCCGGACATGAACGCCTTCATCATGCACAGATGGGACCATATTTGCAGGGAAGGTATTCATGCTGCTACTGTATAAACAAAGGAAAAAAGTGTGGCGTCATATCATTTTCTGTTGTCCCGTTAAACCAGTCGGGTCATCTCCGTTTGTCTTCGTTCCACAGCAAAGCGCAGCTAAACATACTATCGATGTAATGGATGTTTAGCGCAAATTAGCATCTGATGAAACTGGATGACCCAATAATGTGGGTAGTGCTTCTTCGGGCCACAAAGCCGGGTAGAGTTACGCATATTAAACGGGCGCATATAAATTCCGACGCAACGATCGTTCAGCTTGGATATTATGGATGTTAGGCGGATATTGGATAGCTGGGATTGTATTTTCAGAGGGGAGCGTAATGGCACTGTCGGCGTCGTGGTGCGGGATGCGGGATGCGGGATTCATCGGGGTAGAGTGCGCGCGCACATGACCTCGGTCGAACGCTGGCTGCCGATTGGTTCCCCGCTCCAAGCGCGCTGCACTTTACGTTGAGTTAATTTTAATTCCCCCTCCTGTAGCCCCTTTGCACATGCTGGGTTCCGTAAAGGACTCCACTGTTCCATAGTGTGCGAGGTATATAATTCTGGGACCGTGTAGCCTGCCACAACCGACCAATCGTGGTGTTCCTGCTACCTTGGTGGGGCAAAGCAACTTTACTATCTCCCTCTTCCTCTCTAGCTTTCTCTTTCTTGCACCTTGCCAATGCTCCGGTCGACCGGTTGCAGGAGGCTGGCAGCGCGCGCCGCTTGCGCGTCCTTAGAAAATAACCCTGCTGAACACTCTGAACTCATCGCTGAACGCGCCTCAACGGTTCGGAACTCGGCGCGGTTAACGTTGAGTGCGCGTGTCGCACATCAATTCCACCTCTCTTCCGACGCCATCTTGGACGTCCGATAGGCTTAATAAGTTGGGATTATTAGTGCGCCAGTTCCGCGCGACAGTTCTCTATTAGATTTAACACTTCGACATTCCTCCGACGCATTGTACTTCACTCGGTCGTCGTGATACGCGTGATACGTGTAAACGTATCGCTCGCGCATACGTAGAGAAATATGTTTTCGATGTATTGGCCGCCATCTTGAATAATCCAAACTACAAAACTTACCGCGGGATATGCAGTACACTGTTTGATAAGACGATACGGTTTGCGTATTCTCTCGGTTGACTATGCTGCCGGTGGTCGACTAATTATGCAAGTGTTGAAATTTACGAATTTAAACAAGTCCCGGGACATTTAAGAAATGATTCCCTTCATTAATTAGTAAACGCATTTATTTGATTTTTCAAAAATACTTTGTGTCAGTGGAGACTAGTCGATTAAATGGATACATATAATCGTATACCTGGATTCGTTTAAAGAATCCTTTGATTTTCTCAATAATATCACAAGAGGAGTCAAATATTGGATATACAATGCAAGGAATAAATTTCTCAACAAAGAGATTCAAATGTGTGACTTAAAAATAAAAATAAAAATCTATTGAATTGACATTATTTCATTTAAAATTGCCAGCATTGTTGACAACAATGCTTGTAAGTATCCCTTTAAGTTGTAGATTCCTCTTATCATTACAAAACCTTTTAAAAATATACTTTTAACATTGGTTATTGAATCAATTTAATAATGTATATTGTGTAATGTATTAATATATGTATAGTTTAATAATTATTTTTCTATGCAACAATTAATGCATTATACATTTTTCTACAATCTATGCACATCATTACTTCTCATTACAGATTGGAAATGAACAGTCCATTGGAGCGTGATTTTGTTGGATATAAATTTTCCTCATTGGACGAGCCTAGTAAGAATTCCTCGACGCAGATTTTAACAGAACTTGGTACGTTTACTTCTTGGTTGCTACATTAACATTCTTTATAAAATTAGTAGATAACATTGTATTAAACTACATAATTTTGCTTTAACTTATTTCTTAGACTGTCAGATCAACAATGTAGTTCCGGCGACAATGAATCTGTTATATGTAGTATTGTGATATATGGCTCTACATTTGTATAATTCTGGGACTAAAATTTGGTCAGACATAATTCATTATTCAGCAGTAACTCATGACATTTATTGAAATAAAATAGTAAAATTTATGAGTAAAAAATTTAAATTTACTAAATAAAATCAAAAAAATTCTATCAGAGCTTTCGCTTGAAAGAATCCTTGTATTAATTATGTTTGTATTTAAAGCAGCTCTTAATTTATTATCGTGTAATATTTGTTAAATGTTTTGTTTCATTTTACCTTTTCACATAAAAATAGATTGTGACCAGTGATATTAACAGAAGTATCAGTTATATTGTATTAATTTTCTAACAATAACATTCGTTTTATTCAGACATTGGGTAGAATTCCATTTTGTGTGACTCCTGCAACATATTAATTTACATTACTTAAGATTAATATTCTAGATCACAGTATGAATTATCCTATATCGAGTCCGAGCCAATTTGACATTTATATGATTGTAGAAATTCAGACTGCAAAGAGTTAATCTGATTTGAATGGTAAAAAATTGAACAAGGCTTTCCACGACACAGATTTACTTCTATAGTAAAATAATTAATTATTTTACTTCATATCAAAGTTGCTTAGCGTTCTTCATAGATCTCAGATCATTGTAACTTTAATCTTGGTCAATATTAATGAGGTCTATAAAGAAATTAATACTGTGTGAAAATGTATTTTTTTCCCCATTGTTTATTGCAATTCTTCCAAAAGTCATATGGAATGAATGAAAAACATGATCTAGCAAGGACTAAGCACCCGTTTCAGATTTAATTCCTAAAATCTGAAGGCTTTGACATTATAATCAAATTAAATCTTTTTATTCAATAAACTTGTTGCATAAGCTTTATTCGTTTATTACTGCTTCAGTTGAAACATGAGAGCTCCTAAAAATAAAAATTGTTTAAGGGTATAGCTTATGATCGTTGTTCATACATTTTATTAAAACTAAATCGGGTTGCATTGTACGATTAATATTTCAAAACACATTTGACATTCTATTTCTTTTAATCGATTAAAAACAAGAGCTACATTGTGGTTAAATAAACTTATTGTTTACACATACTGATGAAAGTGATCGCATGTCTGCCATGTATGTGACAATGGTTTATACTCGTAGCTGTGTGACTGTTTTCTTTGTGGTTTCCATTTTTCCGTAAGACACAGCTTTAGTGTATATATTGTGTCGAAGCTTTTGTGACTATTACCTAAATGTTGATCCTTAGAGCAAGCTCGAGGGTATATTGTCCTTACACACGTTTTTAGTGTATATTCTTGGTATTTATTATAATACAACAGAGAATGTCTTTCATATATGTCATCAATTAGAGGTATTCTTTAATATCCATTCAAAATATTTGGATAGGTCAAGAAATAGCATGCGATGATGCTGTCATTTCCCTAGTCAGGAACGAATGTCGAATACTTTTATATCAAAGAAAAAATCCCCCACAATTAGCTGATCCTTATCGAAGGGTGGTAAGGCAAGAATTGTAGTTGATTTTTGAAACTGCTCCTGATGAAAGAATACCAGTCTAGTTAGTTACCAAGAAAAATCGAGCTTAATTCGTATCGATTGGTTGGTTCCCAAGTCTTCTATTCCGCCATTTCGAAAATGCACGGAAAAGATGAGGTTAGAAACAAGTTTGATATTACGCTGATCGCGAAGCTGGAACAACTGTAGATCCGAGATGTCCTGTGCGCTCGCCTGTCGTCTCTTGTCGCACTCATCAGGTCCCCGGATAAGCCGGATAAGAAAGAGATGGCACGGTCTCGTAACAAATCACATGGGGGAACCTTACAAGGCTGCGAGCCAATTTTGACTCTTCGGCAATTTTACCTCGTGCACTATCTTCGTCGATTTTCACACCACTGTCCTGTCTCTTTCACTCGTCTCGACCAGTACGAAAGTATAGGGATCTCTCGGTTACCCCTCCGATTAACCTGAATGGTGGATAAAATGATCGCTCGGTTCTATTTGGATTCTCAAGTTGGCAATGGAACTGTGTAATTGCTTGGATTTTGTTCGGAACCCACTTGAAGCTTGTGCAATTGTACCAGAGATCGTACGCATCACCAATGCACTGTACAGAGCACGTATTATACCGTTTGTGCACAATCGCCTTGTGGGCAGACGCATGTTTACGTGTAACCACGCTGACCGTTGTATTTCGATTCCAGTTCGTTTATCGAAAGAGCACGTGCTACAAGGGCTGGACAATTTGTATTAAATAAATTATCAACTAGTTGATAAACCAGGTATCGAACACTGTTCAAAATGAATGTCTTAAAAGATTATAGCATGCAGATGTAATTAACCGTGTTTGTATGTAAATATTCCCTGCGGAAAGTCACCCACGTCTGTTACCATTGTTTCCGATCATAATTTGGTTACATCGTTTTCATTTTGAATATAAAACGCAGGGATTGTGTGCAAGAATTTCACACGTAACGTGCCATGAAACTATTTAATTAATTTAGTCCGTTTAGTTATTAAATAAACAGAAACTGATCATGCAAAAATATTAAATCTTGGAATTATCAATATAAAAGATAACTTTTAATTTGTATTTCGAAAAAGATTTCTTGGAATCTGTTTTGACTATTGTATTTATGGGTTAAAATTTCATATTTATATAATTATTTTATTACAATTAAGCTGTAATAGAGTACATTTTTATGAAAACGATTTTCGACTTAGTAATGTATACTTTAATACCATTGAGTAATTTTTTAATTCTTTTGCGAGTGTAATAAAATATTAACTATGGGGTACTTAACCGATTGTTTATTATTTCAGAGAACTTCAACTTGGACAACTCAATTGAAAATTTACCTTTTGCTGTATCTCATTGTGAGATTTGCAACCAAGAATTTTTAACGAAGAGAGAATTGAGGGCTCATATACTTTTGCATTTACGGCAGCCTCGAGTAGTGCTGGATAGGATTCCCAATCTGAAATCGGTAAAGAAAAAGCAGAGTAATACGTATCGGCTGGATCCAGAAAAAAGTGGTTCATTGAAATTCAAGCTGAAAAAGCAAGGTTTTATCGATTCCATTAAGTTGACTCTGAAAAAGTCTTCACAGTCTCAAGACTTCACTGTAGTAAACAGTAATTTGGATTTGGAAACAGAAGACTATTACAAGGAAGACGTGGAAGGGACAAAAGAAGATGATCGAAAAGGTAGAAACGAAGCGGAGGCTTCGATTAATCAATCTTTCCAAAACGTGACATTAAATCAAGAGGTAAATATTCTTAAAATTTTATTGTTACAATTTTTTAGAATACGTTTCAGAATCATAAGGCTATGCAATATTATTACAGTGGATTAGAAATTTAATTTTTTCACGTCGTTTTTACATAATATATATACAGTAAGATGTGCAAATCATTTGCGAAATATATAGATAATCTAAATTAGAATATCCAAAAATAAAATCATTTTAAATAAATATAGTATATTGAATCGCATGCTGGGAATATGATTGTGGTATATAATACTTTCTTGTCATCCGTCCCATTCACTAATGATTTTAATTGTAAAATCTTTTATAGATTTAAAGATTAATCGAATTATTGGAATTGCTACCTTGAAAAATGTTTAAAATTTAGTCATAATGTATCTCTATGCTTTGATCCGTTTAAGTATAATATAATGTGATTACAAATAATCATTTCTGACAGTTGCTATACATAGTTCGTTATACATAGCAGGAAAATTATGGAAGCCATGATTACAATACCAAAGAACACAACCAGTTGATCGAGCATGAAAGACAATGCATCGATGCAAATGAGGGAGACTCAGGTGTAGGAAGTGACATGATGAATCCATCGGAGAAAGAGGATCAAAATGTAGACGATGTTTCATCGGCAGATCACTTTGATAAAACGGAGAAGCCTCTCCCAGACAATGAAGATCACGAGGAGTCGGATGCGCTGGAGGCAACTTGTAGAGAGACCATTGAAAATCTTAGGAAACTTGGTGAACAATCAAGGTAAATTTTTAGATATTTCTATATTGACACTGAAAATGGGCCATCTCAGTCGATAGCTGAAAAACGAATGTTAATTCATTCTTCATGTTATTATGTTTCTACTTTACAGACCCATCAATTTACGATCCGGCGAATCGTCAGTAAATGAGGAAGAGGATATTGAACGACCATCCGCCATGACACAGCAACTCGAAGAAGATACTACCACCGAGATCATTTCGAAGTCGTCTGCATACTCAGTCGAATCTCCGAATCATGTACCGACTTGCACAGAAAAAGAGGACTGTGGGTCATCCGAAGCAAATTCGAGTTTCAACTGGAATCAGCTGTCTACTGATATAACTAACAAATCGGTAGACACTTTTAGTAAAGAGGGCGGAGAAGGTGTTTTAGTGGACAACAACATTGACAATGCTGGGTCCCTCTTGCAAACGTTCTTGATGGAACATCAGAGACGGAATCAAAGTGAGACAGCCATGTCGGGTGCTTTGCCGTTGGGCGAGACGGAGTACGTCTCCTTAGAACGACTGGCGGAGACGGTGAACACATGTCGTGTTTGTAACGAGAAGTTTAAAGACATTGCTCAGTTGGATGAGCACAGGTCCAAAGCGGGACACTACCAGTGTAACATACCCGAATGCGCCTCGATCTTCGGTTCACCGATGGAAGTGGCAGTGCACAAGGCCCAGGCACACGGACCGCCGCTCTCCCCAAATATTGCCCAACTCTCATCGCACCTCAATGTAAGCTCACCTCGGATGAATCAAAGCTCTCCACACCTGAGCACAACCTCGCCCCATGCAGCGGGCTCAGTCGACTCCCCGCACACATCTGGGGGTTCGCATCAACACAACCGGCCGTCGCCAATGGCGTCTCCGTTGACGTCGCCGTTGACGTCGCCGTTGACGTCGCCACTTGCCTCCACGCAGCAGGCCGCAAATGGCTCGCCAACATACGCCGGTGTACAAAGCACAGCGCAGCAGATTATGCCACCGGTCAACTTTGAACAGTTGCCGGCACCCGTGCAGCAATTGGCACAACAGGTACAGCGCATGCCTCTGCCTCAATCGCAGATGCCCCCGAACCTTCCACCCGGGCCCAACGCCGCAATGCTGCCTGCATCCAATTATTTCGTCCAGCCACCGGGGAGGCCACCGTTGTACAGAGTCCCCAGCCCCCAGGGAATGCACTACCCTTCGCACATTGCCCATTTGTACTCCCAGTACGGGACGGGGTCCTATCCACAGATGCCTGGGCCTCCGCAGATGCACCCCCAAATTCCACAGCAGATGCCGCGGAGGTATCCCAGCGTTATGCCAAGTACGAGGTCAGTTTCTCTCGATTTCCTTGACACTCGGAATTCGTTTCAGTGGCGCTATTAAATTAAACTTCTGCGAATCCCCGGACTTTTAGATCCAAGACTTGGGGGATTCATCGAAAATTCTTACCATAATATTTCCAATGCGCAGTTGATATTATTTATAGAAGAAAAGCAATTTAAAGAATGGCACCTAGCGTTTTTGTTAACACGATATCGATACGTCGTAAAGCCGATTTTTACGTACAGCATTTGTTGGAATGCGATATATGGAGACTTTATAAAAGTTTGATTGGAGTAATCATTTTAAATGGCTTACCTTGAGTATTGACGATCGTGAGGTTAGCAATTGGTTAATATCCCAATTTCAGGATGTTTCGGCCGATCTACGTAATGTCTACCAGTAGATTGGCCGTGGGACTTACACATCCTAGAATGAACTTGATAAAACGTAATCGCAGTCAATTGAATATTTTGAATCGTTGGATCGCAGAGCTCCACGAATGCCCCAGTCCGGACCCATACCACGCCAGCGGATGAAGAGGCCCTTACAACAGCCAATGCAAGTACAGCAAGGTAATCCCCCCCAAAAGCAAAGACGAATGGACGTTTTACTGCCGGATAGAAACGAAGATGCGGATTGCCACGTAATCGCTCAGCAGAAGCGAAACGACGGGCTTCCTGTTATCCAGAACGTGCAAGGTGCTACGAGTCAACAGTGTAGCAGGAATGATTCCACGATTCACTTAACAGATTCTATTACGCTTAGCGTTCGGCAACCTGGTAAGTTTGATGTTATCTTACGAAGTTACATTCTTTAATGTTTAGTAGAAACGTTACCTTCGACAGTCTGAAAATCAGAAAACAGGGAAAGATTATCGGTATGATGTATTGGGTTGAGGAAGAAGTTCCCGCCGTTTTTAAGGGGATGTGAAAGAGTCAGTATATATATATATATATCTGAGAAATCAAATCGTTGGTGAAAATATTTCTCCGAATTGGGTGTACCGATTCGTTTCAAATTTTACCGCGTGAATATGGAGGCCCTAAAGTAGGTCCTGAAACTCATGAAATTTCATTTTTCTTCAAAAATTTATTTACGTATCATGGACTAGAACCAACATGGCGTGGTCCGTGCACGTTTTCGATGTTTTACGCTTCTTGGAGGCTTAGAATCGGAAATAAAGAGTTTCAGGACCTAGCCTGAACAATTTAGAATACCGTAGAAATGGAATATTACAGAGTCAGATGGGAAAATGTGACAAATACTTTCACCAACGATTGCAAGAGAATGCTGTGTTGTCCTGCGGGTAACACGTGTTTTTAGAGCAAAAATTTAGTTGCAGCTAAACGTTACAGATAACAAAGTTGGTTCGTCAAAATATAAACAGTCATGAATTCATGGGATTTCGACAGTTTTACATCGATCTTTTTATCATTACTTTACCGAAATGATGTATGGAACCCTTCGGTTCGTATAATTCTCGACGTAGACTGTAAAAGACTTCAACTTAGATATAAATGTCGGTAATGGGACGCACCAGCTTATGTTACCACTTCAGTATTCAAAACAGCATTACCACTAAAAGGGGTATAGATGAATTTTACTTTATCGACGTCGATTCAATTTCTTAACGCCTTTTATATCCTCTTAACATAACGTAACGTAATTAAAACGGCGGGCACTTATTCCTCCTCCTAATAGTAGTAAATTAAAAGTGAATCGTATCCCTATTTTTACACCCGTAGAACTTATTGGAGTCCTGATAGCATGTATACACTTCAAGATAAATGTAATGTAGCGTCACTTGAAGGGTATGCTGAAATGACTTTTTTATTTTTAAAATCTGGTTTACGGTGATGCGAAAGGCGAGGTGCTCCTTTACAGGGAATCTAAGCGTTGAAACATTTCACTTTTTTTTTTACCCCCTTAAGAATGGATGTATTACTGAGTCAACGTTTCATCTCTCACCCTGAAGTCACAAACGAAGATACGAAAACCTCTATCAGAAATTTACATTTTAAAGAAGTGCCTTATTTAAAAAATTGAGATACGGACGTGCACGCTTGTCTTCTAGAAAAAGTGAATAATACATTTTTGTAACTCAAATTTCACCCTGCCGAAAAAGCGAATCGAAATGTACAGTCGTCGCTGAGTGTCTCTGACCATTCAAACGATAATTGCTCGTTGCTATTTATAGTCGGAACACACATGTATGTACGTGATCGTGTTTTCACTACTTTCTTATATCATCGCATAACTTGCCGTAAGCGCTTTAAAATATACATAAACCGGCAGAGTGGCCCGTCTTCTAAGTAATCTCCTCCGTCCGTTTCTGTCAAAAATTGCACTAAAAACGTATCGAAACATTCAAAGCGTGTCCATTTCCGTTATTTCTTTTTAGCAGGCCAGTAGGCAATTTTAGAAATTTTAAATTACTGAAAAGCTTTAAGTCGACATTTCTTCTTACTTGTGTAGGCACTTTTACCCCTTTGCAAATTTCACAGGCCTACGTATGAATAAAGTGATTTTACAAAGCTTTCTGAAAGAAGTAAATTCGTTGAGATCAAAAGATGACACGTGGAGCAAGGATGACATACATCGCGGAACCTCTTGAAGGAGGCTGGACCTGATTCATCTCTCGTAAGCCAGAATTTGTCCGTTTCCGCTTATCGTGTAGTGCTTACAAGCTGCCAGTAGTGACTGAGGTAACACCAATTAGCACAAAACATACTCTGTATTTTTTGTTACTAATTCAAAGGCTCCGCTCCAGCACAACTGCAAAATACTGCAGGGCTCGGCGGTAAGAAACCTGACGCTAAAGCTGTTGCCAATGTGTTAGCTGCCAGAGGGATCACGGTCACTCCGGCGGCGAATAAAGGTAAAGCCAGTGAACAGAATAAACAAGTACCCCAGCAGCAACAAAGACTTCCACCTCCGGCACAGCCTATGAATGTTACAGCCTTGAACTTGAACTCGGCTATTTCTATAATACCCGCAAGTTCACAGAGGAAACAGCAAGAACAGCAAAACCAATTCGCTGTACCTCAGAACAAACAGAATAAGCAGTCGGTCAGTGAGGTCGAACGACCTCCTAGACCGCCTACTGTTGATCTCACCCAGGATGGTCCGCCGCCACCTCCTATGGTTAGAAGGGGCAGACCACCGAGGTTGGTTTAGTTTTACATTTTTAACGTTTGATTACTTTCCCAACTTCAAGTTTGAATCCTGCAATTTTCCAATTTTTTTATTTTTAATTCGGAACTTCCAATCTCCTGGCGTTTCTCCATTTTATTATGGAACATAATAACACGGAATTAATCGGATGAATCTGACTACCTCGTGACTACTTCATTTTAAGTGACTTAGATATAAATATTAATTCATCATTATTACTGTTTCAGAGCATTATTGACGTGTCAGGTCTGTGACAAAAGTTTTCAAAACCAAGAAATGTTAACTCAACATATGGCAAGTCATCGGGCAACTAGTAAATTACTCCACAAGTAAGTTGATCCTCAATTTTTTCAATTATTCTTACAAAAAGAAGATATCGTGAAAATATAACATTGGGCAATTGGAAGAAATGGTTTAAATATGTTTTTGGAGGATAAAGTTAAAGTGAATGTTTGAAATTACAATATCAATTGTGGATAAAGTAGGGCAGCCTACCTGCATTTCTCAAGAGGCGTATAATTTCTTTACGAATCTCGAATGGTAGGGCCGGCACTAGAGAGCTTGACGTCCTTATGTAAGAATTTATGTAGCGTCCTTTTGCAAGAATTTTTATAGTTTAGAATTATCATTACGAAAACAAAACTCCGCAGTTTCATATTAGCAAAAGGTCTAATATGTTCTTTGATATTAAGGTGAAGTGAACCCCGACGAGAAATTTAATTGACGTCGGTATGAAAGTTTCTTGTAAATATTTAAGTTACAGACATTCGTATTAAACTGACAGCTGTGCCGTATTATATTGAGTATTATATCGAATGGCATACTCAATGCATCATTTATGTACAATGATTCTAAACAAATCGACGTGAAACTCCAGAAATCCCCAGGATTCATAGTTTTTGATACTGTAATTGACCACAGAGTGCCACCCTGCACCATCTGTGATCTCAGTGCTAAATCAATTTTGTCTCCGAGACCTCGTGTTACCTTCGTCTTAGCACAGAAGCACATAAGACACTTTTTTGCTTTCATCTCGTTCAAACGCGCATTTCTCGATTACTAAAATGTTCTATATTGTGCAATTGTCCTGACACTTTCATTTCTCACATCAGAGCCTTTAATAATTATATGTTGATCGAAATATGAAAGTTTGACTCTATTTTGGTTCTGGTCTAGGTTAAAATAATTTTTTTTCGAAAATCGAACTTTTGAAAGTCGAGATATTTCTTAGGTGCTCACGAGTCATCAGTTTAAGTTTCAGGCAGTTCAGTTTAATACCCTTCAAAGAAAGTGTCTTATTCGAATTGACTGATTTTGAGGATTGATTTCGCTTGACCTTAAGGGCGCTCACCACTCCAGCGATTTTGCAGGGCCTCACGGGGACAACGATTCCGAACGTATTTCTAAACCGATCGAGCTTAACGAGTGCTCATATCGAAGATGAAACGTTGACCTGTGTTTATATGGGAGCGATTTTCGATAAGTGGTCATTATCATATAAAAAAGTGCAACGACATAATTTCAATGCCCTTTTACCTAGGAAGGAGATGCTCGATCGAAAATCGCTCCCATATAAACACACGTGAACATTTTATCTTTAAAACGAGCACTCGTTGAGCTCGATCGGTTGAGAAAAACGCACGCGACGTAATCGTTGTCCCCGTGGAGCACCTTTTTCAGGATTTTCAAGTTTCTCGCGAGGAATTTGGGCATTCCTTAGCAACCGTTGCCGACTCTAGGCGGAGCGTCCAACTTGCGTGTGCGTGCGGCCGAGGGTCACACACGTTTCGGCGCCTAGTCCAGAGGCGTCTAGCCGTTGTGTGAGTTGTATACGTGCAAAATACGCACACATTTTTCGCCCGTTGCTAAACACTGCCCATTATGTGTCGCGTCTCCCTCATCCGAGCGAGAAAGTACGTTTTGGTTACCTCCCACCGAATTCGATGCTAATGCCATCTAGCGGTGGAAGTTATCGTCCCTACTTGGTGGTGAACGCCGTTAAGGAAATGCTGAACTCACTGAACTGTACTCATGTTGGAACGTGCACGGCCGTATGTCCCAATGTTTTAGAAATCACCATGAGAGAGGGAGTCTCGGGGGGTATTCGTGTCGTATATTTTCTTCCAGTACAAGCCTGTACAGTTAATATCTAAATGTCAGCAGTACGATTCGAGGGATTGCGTGCGAGAAAAGAACACACGCACTCTCTGAGACCCTCTCTCTCATTGAGGGGATTCGCGGCTTGTGCTTAGTTCAGTATGGATATAGTTCAATGGTTGAAGTTGATTGAAATGATCGAATCTACCCGAGCGTCATTAGGGTAACGAACCAGAGAGAGGTAGCATCATTACCGGTCGTGGCATCCCGTGAACAAACTAGAGAATGTGCTTATACGCATTCTACAGACAACGCGAAATACTGCGACCAATTACTTATTTTTGCCTATTTTACATTAAAATTTAGGCGAACAAGTTTGGGCAAATTTGTGATAATCACTCATCAAATACTGTTGAATTACGTTTTTTCCTAGTTTGTTACATTATAGTATATTTATTATATTAAAAAGCTATTACGTCATCATCTGTGTTGACGATTCCGAACTGAATACTATCCTTCTTTACCTACGTTGTAGGATTTTCACCCGCGAATGACACGTGTAAAACGGGTTCATAGATTTTATCTATTTTTCGGTTTTAAAATTGTTGGGAAATGGTTCACTCATTATTATGGCAATTTTATTATTATTATTATTATTTTAAATACAAGTATGGTAATCTCAAACGTGAGCAAGTCCCAGATACTTTTATGTGGGCATAGATTTGTCGTTGGTGGCAGTTTGAATGATAACAGAATCTGCAAATTTTTATTTTTTCTCAATTTCAGTATGATTTGGATGGTCATTCCATTAATCTGTTAGTTATCTATCATTTTTCATTTTGTCGAGGAAATACGTCTTTTTTTTTAACAACTCAAATCGTCTTTCAGCCGGTAATGGTAGGATGGTTTAGCATCCTCTTAAGGTGATGTGGAAGGTATCGAGAAATATAAAAGACGCCGGTAAATAATAATTGTGATATACTGTATAACCGATAGAATATCTTAAACTGCGTGCCACGTTACCGACATTTATATTTATGTTGTTATCTGTTGCACTTTCCATTGCGAATTATAGAAATCGCATTCTCCACGTGTCATTCCAATAGAATGATTATGAAGAGTTTGACGTAAAACTCAAGAAATCCTCTAGATTTGTTATTTCCTATAACTTAATCGACATTGTGGCGCCATCTGCTGCTTCAACAAAACTAATTTTTTGTTACAAGGTAGTTACAGTGCACGGATTACCTGCATCGTACACCTCAAATTTGAGGATAACATTTTTTTACCTTTTTCAGGTTCGAATGCATAACTTTCTCTTATCATCATGTTTCCAACGATAGAACATGATTCTTATCACTCTTATTTGTTACTTTATAGTCTCCTGGTCGTGAATAATTGTAAAACTATTATTTGGTTCTGGTGTATGCTAAATATCAAAAGTTATGTCAAAAAATGAGTTTTATGTAACGCAAGCATGGTTTGCACATCCTTTCGCGATTGTCTACGATACCTAATGTTGGCCTTTCTGCGGAGGAGGATGTAAACAAACGGGATGGACGGGGAACAGTACAGAAAATAGTCTCAAAACGTCCAAGGACGAAGATGTGCCCATATTCGTACTCCGCGCCTGCGCAAAACGACGCGTAATCCATGCTTTTGTTAGATAAAGTATCGCAAATAATATATTTTTTAGTATCAGATAAGGCCTTAGCCTACTCATAGGCCATAATCATGTGTTAAAATTTCACACGAATCGGTCCATTAATTTAATTTTCTTTAACCCTTAATGCTCCAAGTGTGCCTCTTAAGCACTGACACTTAAAAACTTGCAAGTCAAAGTATGATGAGAATAAGTTGGAGTTGCCGGTCGATATTCACAATTAAAAGTCGGAGCGTTAAGGGTAAATTTATTCGTGTAACTGACCGTTCAAACTCACCTTTCACATCACCTTACAATTTTTCATATATATCGTGTTCTATTCAAATCATTGCTGATTTAAGCAATCTTCCTTATGCTATAGTTGATCTTAAACAATTATTAATAAATTTTAATCTGAAAAGTGATCGTTCTCCTCTTGCGATAGTTACGGAAATAGTGAAATTCTAAATCTTTATGAAAGGTTCTTACCAGGAACAATAATATAAAAAAAATACTGAATACCACTGATATGACTTATGATGTTTTAAACAATATCCCTCGGCTTTCCCAAAAAACCCTTGCTGAAAATAAAAAAATGTTTTTGTATCCGAGATACTCCTCAACATCAACGGTTCCTATACCTAACATAGGTTGCTTAGTGCGTTCTGCCGGCCCTAACGAATGGTACTGCGATCTTATGTGTTTTACTGCTATAATCGCATCATCTAAAACTATGTATTTATGATCATGATATGACCGTATTCTTCTTCGCACATATAAATGATTTCGATAGGTAAAACAGGCATGATAATTTAAGACTTAAGAATCTTTATTAAAAAATGTTTGGTTTTAGGTGCAATCTGTGCAAAGCACAATACCCGACGTCACAAGATTTGGCGACGCACAAGCAGACGTATCACAAAGAAGTCGATATGACAGCACAAAATGGAGGTGCAGAATTGGCAATTCCTGTAATCGACCTGAAATCTCCTCAAGCTTTGAATCGATTGTCAAGTCTTGGTATTCAAAGTTACATCCCATTATCGCAACTTAGTGCGCAAACTGGTGGTTACTTTGGTTTACCGATAATAACTATAGATGGCGCAAGGAATCCTAATGCTTGCAATTTAGGGGCACTCGGTGCAACCTCGATCCTAAGTCTGGGTCCTTTAAAACATTTGTCGAGTAGGTAACTACAGTTACCTTAAAAGTTGTATTTTTTGTGCCGTTTCCATTTTGTGCAATCCCGCATATTTTCTCGTTTATTTCCGTCGAGAAAGTAAGGAGCGAAGCAAATTGGATGATGATTAATAAGGTCGCATAATCCGGCAATTGTACGATTTTTATTTAAGATAAATAATTATGCTGCAGATTTCACGTAGATCGATTGTTTGACTGTTAAAATTATGCGCGATTCATTTCAAATCCTATAAAGTATTATATGATATAGCTATTTACTATTTTGTGATATTATTTCTATACTTATACTTATTTTCCGATTGTACCCTCTTACAAGAAAACTGAAAAACAACATTTGGAAATTTTTGCGGAACAACTACTTTTGTTGAAACGAAAAAGTAAGTAAATAGGTAACCGCGAATGGTCGTTATATGTACGCACATTAATTGCGTAAAATGAACAGGTTTATAAATTTGTTAGTTACTACCGGCATCATGAGTTGACGGGAATATCCTGTAGAGTTCAGTGACTTCAATGAGTCGGTTACAATCGTACGTTTTTTTTATTTATGCTTATTTATATGTACTCCTATATTTCATTCAACAGTTTATCTATTAGAATGATTTTTAACTGTCGGTTCACTTATGAATGTATGCAAAGATTAAGGAAACTTTAGATGAGTCTATAGAAGAGATAATTGTCTTGAAGATCCATGCTTTTAGAAAAAATTAAATCGCTTAAAACTGAAGTATCTGGGGATTTATTTTAAACGAGACGAAAAAAAATACGTAACATTGATTGGATATTAGAAGTGACGTCGCGGTGTTAATAAGTAAAAATATATTTGTTTATGCTTTTGCAGATTATTTAACATTTTTAGGTGTATATTTATTCATTCAATTTTCATACATATAAGTCCCAAATGATTTATTTTTGTCCACATCTTTTAAACATGCACAAAAGTCTGCATTCATGTCAAATTCTTAATCCCCATTTCATCTTTCAATAAATATTACATACTTATGTTGCAATCATCGTGTTCGAGATAAGATTAATTTCAAAACATATCCCCCGTTTAATATATGATTTTTTGATACGATTACAATTAATGCAACGTAGTCTTCCGTCCCTTTCTTGATGCTTCGGATATTGTGATCTATTTCTTATAGTAATATTTTGTTTGAAAATACGTAATGTAACAACTACAAGAAGAACTTCATTCTTTTCTATTGTGCAACAAATTTTTAAATATCAATATGCACTATAAATTGGCATGTTTATTCCTCGATGAGATACGAAGAAAAATGTTATCTTTAGACCTTTATAATTTTGGGTATTAAAATAGGCGTGACAATTATCTCTTCTTTCATTGAAAATTATTAACTATAGCTTCCCAAGACAGTTTCTACTTTGCGCGTTTCATGTTTATACATGTAAATATATATTAATTTACTAGAATTCTATTTTAAATCGACAAGATATGTAGTAGGGTATGCTTTAACTCGTTAAGTTGAAAAAATTGAAATATCTACTTTTGAACGTAGCCTTGTTACAGAAGCGCAACATTAGTTTGTACTTATACCCTGCATTACTGACTCAACGTCCTGCATTGTTTTTTTTTTTTAATTTATTTCAGACATTGACCCTCGCCTAAACCCTTATTCATAATTATTTATTACTATCTTTCGATATGGTCTTCGTTGTAAATAATTAACGAATTTCTTTTCTTATACATAAGATGCTTTGACAACGATTAGAAGAATAATCTTCTTTTTAACATCAGTAGGTCAGAACTGACTTAACATTTCACCGTTGTAAATATCTGTATTATAATAAGATATCTAGCGCTGCTACAGTGAAGGGTGGACATGCAAGATACTATTAATCGTGTTGTTTGCAAAGACAAAGAAAAAATAGAAACAATGGAAACTGATCCAAATGGTTAGAGTGGAATTTTAATACCGTATTCACTTTCTAAATTTGTCAAAAAATTATCTACAAATACCACGAATGTCTTCTTCACATGCTGAAATATGATCTAAGATTTGTTAAACATACGTAGAGTATGGGGGAACAATCATTTAAGTCTACTTCACTAAGAAAAATCAGTGTCATATAATGTCTCTATTGAATGTTCTCGACAAGTGGCAAATAACTTCTATGAAAAGAGATGAACGTGAATAGTTCCTCCCCTAAAATTTTCGAACGTGATACATTGTATACTTTGAAAATTTATATCATAAATAAGAATGAATTTATTTTGAAAATGCCGATATTAGATTAAATTTGTACAGTAAATATTCAAGTGAGGTATAGTTACAACAAATCTTGGATTCACACATTGCTATATTGGCATTATTATCTGTCGGCACATGTTCCAAGAATGCATATAATAGAACTTGTAAAACGAATAATACGTACTGCTGGTATTTGTAGCGAATTGTGTATAAAGTGATGTACAGTAAAGTAAATTGAATTTTTTATATTCGACATGAAAGCTATACTTTTTCTGTATTCACTTAGAATGTATTTGAAAAATACTTTGCAATATTTTCTTACTTTCTAACGTATCCGTTTCCATTCCATTCATATACTTTGTGTGTAAAAAAAGCGGTAAACATGACAGCATTTATACTTTAATTGAATGTAGAATGCTCATTAAAAAGAAATATCTGTAACAATTAGTACATACACTTCATAAATTAAATTAAAGCAAATCACTAAGGAAACTCTTACGTTTGTCATATTAATTGTGCAATTCAGAAGTGTTTGCTAAACTCTTGAGAATGTACTGGTAAAATGATTTCGCTTGTAATTTACCTACGTGATTGAGAGGTTCTGTTACTTAAGAAACTATGACAACAAATATTATTGTCGAATTAGAAACAATATCCCAAGAGGGACTGCATTTCACAAAATATTTTTTACAAAATACTGTGTACCACGTTAATTCTAGTAGAGTACATGCAAATACAAATAACAATAGACATCCTTGAATATTTATGGTACAACGCAAATTACTATTAATTCCAAACTTACAAATTGTACAAAGCATTATTATTATTACTGGTTATGTTTACTACAGAAATAAGCGACTCGAGCCACTCCACTTGCATATCAGACTTTCACTGTGATAATGCAAGAATAACTTATGATTATGCATAGTTTTATCTGTATTTTTATAAACCGTTGGACTCCAAACTTTATTATTTTAAACGTGTAAAACTTAATGAAATAAAATTACGAAAATTAATACAATGCCAGCCATTCATTACCTGGTAAGCTCTGGTGTAATTATTGTGTGCATGCAATTAGTAACAAAGAGTACAACGTTATCAAAAACTGTGTTTATTGCTCATTTTCTAATTTCTTTTAAGACATTTTACTGCACCTTTTCACTCTTTTTAAATACATAGTGTTACGATCGCGGATAAATATTTGAAGATTGTGACGGTTATTGAGTGAAATAATCATGAAGGTGTGTCCTGTTCCGAATCGACAATGGAAGTCTTGAATCTTTTTTTAGGATCACCTAGTCTCCGGGGAGGGTGCATCGCTTGTTGTTTAAGTTTGGGAGTAATCGTGCCCGGTAAGAAGGCTGGAATTCATTGGAATTAAAAATTTTAATTCCACTGAATACCTGATTTTTCCATTGCCCTTCATTCCATTGGCGATAAAAGAAAAAAGCAAAATCTAATTCCTATCAATTCACTCTGAAAAATAGAGGGGAATGAGATTCGAAGGAATTCAAAAATACGAGAATTGGAATAGGCAAAGGAATATGAATCTCAATACTCCTTGTGGAATTGAAACAAATTTTTTTATTTCCACGGAAAAAAGAAAAAAACGAAAAAAATTCGATTTTTATGATTACGTACGTTATACTTAAGTTCCTGTCAGTATCCTCATATATTTCTACCTTAAGTAGTAAAATAATATTTTATGCTCAAAAGGATGCTTTCTCGATGATAACTTCCCTTTTCCCTCTCCTTCGAGAAGGGGTAGGGTCATTATAACATAAATGCAAGGAATAATAACAGGTCTTATATGCAAACGAACTGTCTGCATGGCCTGTGAGAAGTTTGGCCATCTGGTGGTTCTGTCGAAACTAATGGTGCCAAACCATTGTTTCCGTAATTACATAAGCAAGTTTAGAGTAACCTTGCAATATGTAAAGTCTTACCATAATTGTGGTTACAGCTACCAGATAAACCTTGTATCTTATTATAGTTATTATAAGCTGTTCATAAAGTTAATATTACCATTTGAAATGTTGATTACTACTGCACCTTTTAAGCCCAGCGCCATGGACACAGTACCTATTGGCAAGGTTACGTTTATCATTCTATGTGGTCAATTTCACTATTTATGCGGTTTCATTTACCACAGTACTTTGACCATGTCGCTATAGTAATTATAATAAAATTATTTCTTTCCGTGTATTGACATTAAAGGCGTAACTAATTATTGCGTAAATTACAATGGCAATTTTTTACAATTCTTTCCAATGATACCTTCTCCTCACTTTCGCACATAAAAAATGTGAAATTTCATGTTTATTTAGTAAATACTTTTTAAAATGCATGAGGTTTAATCAAATTTATATTTGGAATTCAGGAGAAAACAATACATTTGAAACCAATCTCAAATATTGGAATTCAACTACTTAATCTCTCGGGTATATAAAGTGGAATTGATTTAAATTTGAACTTATAAACTTATATTCCAAAAAAAGAATTCAATGCAATTGAATATACAAATTTTTTAAAGGAATTGGAAGGAATTAGGCATTCCTATAATGTATTCCTGTGAACAGAATACGAAACAATTTAATATCGACATTTCTTACCGGACTAGAAGGAATTAAACAAAGCAGAAATATATTCCTCTTTTCGGAATTGCACAAAAATCAGAATACAAAAGGAGAATAGATTATAATTGATTCACAGAAAATATATTCCTGTTGTGGGAATTGGACCTGGAGAGAAAAATCAGGTATTAAATAGAATAGAAAAATCATCACTTTTACGTTGAAACTATGAGACATTGAATCCTATTGTATTCAAGCCTTTTTACCGGGTGGTGGGGGAGAATATCCTTCCGTCGAATGCAGCCGAAAGACAGAAACCCGAATCTGCTGAAACACGGATAGACAAGAAGTCGAGCTTCCGAGTCTTCGCTTAGCATGTGAGATTTTGTAAACGTAACATCTCCCTCCTAGGGCTGCTAACCACAGTACCGAAGCTGTCGGGTTCGTATTCAGATTTATGACACACACGCAATATGATTTTTCACCGTTTTATTACTTGTGCGAGGTGCCCGACAAGTTCGGTACTGCCGTTAGCAACCCCTTACATAGTTCCGAATAAAGATTAGTCACTTATACAATTGAGTGGAGGCCATGAATAAAGGAAAATGATCGACCATGAAAACATACTAACAAGGGCAGTTCCCCCATCCGGAAATTCAAACAATTTAGAAACTTTGGGGATATTTAGTGTCTAGGTAAGTTACAAACAATTTTTTCTGGCGGAAAATCATTTTGAAGGGGTGAAATCATCTAAAAATTATTCGATTTTCAATTTTCATTTTATTTCTCGCCAACGATGAGATATGACAAAATGTTTCCAATAAAAGATAATTGAGCCGTTTATTTTGAAAGTGGCTTAAGTCCATTTATACTTAAATTGAGATATTTAAGGGTTTGTGTTTCGATGCAATTAAAAATTTACGTACAGGATACCAATGAGTCATACTGCTTAAGTGTATCTAAAGGAATTAAATTTACAGTTCGTATTAAAATATTGGCAATTATTAAGTGAATAATATGCGTTTTCTTACCAAGAATGGAGTTAAGCTACTTTCAAAATTAACAACCAGATTCGTTATAACATTTGAAATAGCCCAAGTCCATTCAACATAATTTAAAATGTTTCAAACTGAAAAAAACAATACTCAATTTATTTTATATATCTTTACAACGCTTCAACAACAATATTTATGGAATTCAAGACTTTTTTTAACTACATAAATTACAAAACAATTTACTGCTCATCTACATTTTGTGTATGTGAAAGAGATTTGAAGAAGTCATGATGTTTCGGTGGTATATTTCGTAGTAGGTCCATTATGTCCTTGAATTTCGCTGTTGTAATTTGTCTTATATTTTTATAAAGTGGGGTCGATCCAATATTTTCGAACTTTCTTGGTCTACCCCGACGTGGTAATAAATCCAGGACTTTAAAATTTTCATTCTCATTCATTGATGTCTTATAGAAAATTTTATATGGTTCATTTCTAACAAAACGCATCCAACATATTTTTAACCAGTTTATTGATTCTTCGTTAGAATTCTTTGCCCTTTTAAAAATTGCGTCTTCTAATAATTTTGTTGATACAAAATCCTCTTGTTTCATTTCATTTAGAATAAAGTTATTGCCTTTCCGGCAATTTTTGATATTATTATACTAATCTTGGGGGACAAACAGTTAATTATTTTTTTTTAATGACATTTCTCCCACGCTAAAATCTCTATCATTTGGTAAAAACGAATGTCCTGATATTAAAAATGTATGATCTATGATTTTCACATTATGTTCAACAGTTTGGACAATTTTTAGCCACATTGAAGCTACTTTAACGTCTGTATTTTGTCCTGCACACATGTCACTGTAAGCTGTAATGTGTCTTTCACTTCTTAAATTTTTAACATGTTTTAGAATGCATGAAGCTATTTCTTGAGCACTTCTTGATGCAATAGTTTCATCCCAAACGTACATGTGAACATTATCGTTATAAAAATTGTGAATACCCAAATTTATAACGTACATATAGATTGGACTTAGGCCACTTTCAAAATGATGGTTTTAATTATTGAACTAACTCTGAAAATTTATGTGTCCAAAATTATCGTATTTACTTGGAATATAATTAATCTCAAATGCTTTATTGATAGATAACTTCAAGTTGTACATTTAACTACGGGCAACCGAAAATAATTGCTAAATGGACTTAGGCCACTTTCAAAATAAACGGCTCAATTCTCTTAATAAGAGTCATCACATGGTGAAATAAGAAATTAAAAGATGTAAACAATTACAAAAAATTATTGCAAAATTGCAAATAACAATTTTTATCAGTTTGGTTTATACGTGAAATATTATTGTATATTGAAAATAAAACAACATAGACTCGGATTATTTTATTTACATAATTCACCGTTAATTGTGGAAAACCCCTTGTTAAGGACAAACGATTTTCAGAATTTCTTATTATGGTTCTACAGAACTGCATGTAATACCAACAAATTTCTTAATATAATAGGAAATAGCCGAGAGTCTTAGAAATAATGCCCTTTATTGAACAAAGTCGTCAATCTCTTAAAATAGTTATCAACAAACAAATCGACCGTCATTAACCGTTAGCGGAGTATTCGAGTTTTGTTGTTCTCCTGAGCTCAATTTTGCGAATTTTTCAATTTTCTTTGTGTCAAAATGTTTGGAGGAGGTTTAGTAACAGAATACAAAAAAAAAAAGAAAAAATTCGAGATTTTCCGATGCCTACCCAGTGAACACTGTTATATAACTGTTGGGTAAATGTTACGTTTTCGAAACTAACATGTTATATAGCATAAAAGTAACATAGGAGTTAGATGTTAGTTATTATTTCCCACTCAGTAAGGTATCATGTTATATTAATGTTTTATTAATGTTATAATTTCAGTTACCTTAAAATAATGTTAATTTTTCATACATTTAATTTAAAAAATCACGCAATTTTATAACAAATTATATAATTTTTTATTTTTAATTATTTTTTGGTACTTGACAATAGTTAGATATTAAATGACAGATCAGAATTTCAATGAAATTATGTAATGATAAACTATCTGATTTTACTTAAAGACTATTATGATTTCATTCGTCTAGCAAACAATGACTGATAATGTATATGCGCGTATGAACTAAAATCACATTTTTTCGTACGAGTAGTAAACAATATATGACATATATTGATCTTATGACATTTGACGATTAATTATGACAATGACGATGATGATGATGTAATAAAATAGATGACAGCACCAATGTAGTTCTGTTTTGTTACAAATATGTGCTGCATATACACAGTAATATTAGTACAGTAACATAATGCAAGATAAGAGTAAAACAGTTACGCTACATTTATGTAGATATGATACTAACAAATGTTATGTAACCTGTTAGCTCCATGTTACATAACCGTTAAGTTACTGCATTGTAACAAATGGCATGTAACTAGTTAGCTCTATATTACGTAACTGTTAGGTTAATAACCTAACATTCTAACAAACGTTATGTTATTTGTTAGTTTTAAGTTACGTAACTGTTAGGTTTGGTGTTCAGTGGGAAGGTATTGTTTGGAAAGATCGATACCAGAAATCAGAAATCTAAAAATGTATCCACCGATGTAAAAAGTATGAAAGGACGATACCACTAAAATACGAACCTAAAAGTGTCAATCGAAACCAAACTAAACTATCCCTAATTTAACGGTTTTGATATTGATATTGATCTTGAAAATTTGAAAAAATTTGTCTTGAAAATTGGATGAAAATATCTTCAACGAAATATTTAACCTAAAAATGTCATGTCATCTGATAATGATGTCAATAATCTGAAAATCATCCATTTTTCACGTAACTCAACAAAATGTCACCGATTTTTTTTATAAAATCGTTTGTTGCATTGCAGAGGGAACGGTTCTTTATCAATGAGCGCGTTGTGTGCCACAGAGAACGCAGCGCATCGTCGCATCGAGGGTGGAAACCAATCAGAACTGCAACATAAGTGACCATGAGGTTAAGGGCGCTCACCACTCCAGCGATTTTGCAGGGCCTCACGGGGACAACGATTCCGAACGTATTTCTAAACCGATCGAGCTTAACGAGTGCTCATATCGAAGATGAAACGTTGACCTGTGTTTATATGGGAGCGATTTTCGATAAGTGGTCATTATCATATAAAAAAGTGCAACGACATAATTTCAATGCCCTTTTACCTAGGAAGGAGATGCTCGATCGAAAATCGCTCCCATATAAACACACGTGAACATTTTATCTTTAAAACGAGCACTCGTTGAGCTCGATCGGTTGAGAAAAACGCACGCGACGTAATCGTTGTCCCCGTGGAGCACCTTTTTCAGGATTTTCAAGTTTCTCGCGAGGAATTTGGGCATTCCTTAGCAACCGTTGCCGACTCTAGGCGGAGCGTCCAACTTGCGTGTGCGTGCGGCCGAGGGTCACACACGTTTCGGCGCCTAGTCCAGAGGCGTCTAGCCGTTGTGTGAGTTGTATACGTGCAAAATACGCACACATTTTTCGCCCGTTGCTAAACACTGCCCATTATGTGTCGCGTCTCCCTCATCCGAGCGAGAAAGTACGTTTTGGTTACCTCCCACCGAATTCGATGCTAATGCCATCTAGCGGTGGAAGTTATCGTCCCTACTTGGTGGTGAACGCCGTTAAGCGGAATGCTGATTGGTTGTTCATCCTCTACGTGACGACGCGTCAGATCTGAGACTACTATGGCACCACTTGCGGTGGCTCAAAGAAACTTGCGAGAAATGCGGGTGCCATGGAAAGGAATGCGGGCAGAAGACAATGATGAACACGTCGAGTGGGCGAAACGTGACCTTAAATGTTTTCAAATTGGCGTAGCGTATAGTTGATAGCTCTAAAAATTCTGAAAAAATTACAGGCTATACAAAACGGAACGTACTTTCTTTATGTCAAATATGAGTCCATAAAAAGTTCTCTTATTCGAGAAAAAAAATATTTATCAAATCGACGGGCCGAACTTTGGCGTAAAGTATTCGGTGCCGTTCGCGCATGCCTTTAAATGTATTTGGTGCGAAACTCTACCGCGTTTCCTGATCCGGTGTCGTTCGCGCATGCTTTTAAATGTATTTGGCGCGAAACTCTACCGAGTTTCCTGATCAATTTTGAAAAACCGTTAGGAATTAAACATTGTTACAACTAGTTTTCATTCTCAGAGTAACGGTAGCTTAGAACGTAGTCACCAAGTCCTTAAGAATTATTTAAGACATTCGCCCAATAAAAACTCAGATGACTGGGATAAAAAAAATCCATTTGGCAACATTATATTATAATACCGTAAAACATGAAAATATAGGTTTCACTCCTTATGAGTTAGTTTTTGGACAATTGGATAGAAATGTATCTCGTTTAAAACCTTCAGATAATGAGAGAGGGTGGGAGAGGAAGTATACCCAATAAGCACATATATGTTAAGAAACCGTTGAAAATGGACCATTAACCAGATGTTGTACGGCGGAAAAAGATACTACGTTGAATCAGCGACAAAATGTCGCGCAGGTAAACCAACTTTTTAACTACAATAAACACATTATATTATCGTTTAAATATTATGTGATTTATTACGTAAATTAAACATTATTATAACGTAATTGAATAAACTAAACATACGTATATTTTAAATTGAATAACTACCAATAATTAATAAAATAAAATACTTGAATACAACAGTTTAACCGTGTAATATAAATGTTTTGTTAACGTTGATAAAACAGCCTTATGAAAGTTAAAGGAAACCATAATTCAACGTGATGTACAATAATCTTACTAGGATAAATTTACTTACAATAAAACATCAATTTGTCGTCAGTTAAGTTCGTTTAATAGACGTACATTTTAATGTTATTATTAAATATACATTTCGTGATACTTTGTCACCAATGAAGACGTTTAATGTATAGAACCGAGAAGTAATTATTCAGTACTATTAAAGTAACCTCTTTCAGCCGTTTATGTAACAGTTTCAAACATAAAAAAGAGAATATTTATTTATAATGCATATTATATTATATAAATAAAAAATATGTACCCTTTTCAATGTTAAAAACTATTGTAAAAAGTTAAGATAAACATTAATTTAATAGTATTGCAAAATTGCTTGTCATTTTTATACATTAAACATTGTATTTAGTAACAAAGCATGAATGTAGGTACACCCAATGATAACAGTAAAACGTGTGTGTCCTTATATAAGGCGTACTAATAGAAGTACAGAATAAATGGATAAAATAGTTTAAAAACTAAAACGTTTATCAATGTTTATTACAAGAGACTATTCTACACGATTATCTGATGCACTTATTTTTGAAACTGTAATAGAAATGTAAAAAAACAAAATTGGCAAGAATATTAATAGAATTGGATCGAGAGAGGAGGTCACTTATTTTTTTTCACTGACTTATTCTCAGTTTGGCATATTTCAGCCAGTTTTCTACATCGGCAATGGTACGATCATTCCCTTCGTATGAATGAAATTATAGTTTAGCAGCATCTGTAAGAAAAAACGAACACTATAAGTGTAAAACCTATAATTACATATAACTTTTATTCAAAGCAGTTTTATTGTCGCAATTCGTACGTGTGCTAACAAGTTTTCTCTGTAATGTTTATCAGGACTTCAGGAATATGTTACAGAACTCTAGTAGATTTACGAGCAGGATGAATATTTCTTTTGAAAGAATATAGAATTAGAAAACATTGTTACCAGCGTTATACTCGTAATTTTGTAAACAATTTTTGTTTCTCAATATGTATGATTATTTTTTTCTGATAAGTCAATAACTCTTTTTTTATATTGTAGCTATTTCAAATATTCGCCTTTCACATCTATAAACGCAATACTTTATCTACTAATTGTATAGTATTTTACATTGGATCGTCAGATTGTTTTCATTTAAATAAATGCAGTATTCAAGTAATGAGAATGTCTACAAATGTAATAACTAATTACCGTAAATAATGTCCATTAACTTGGTTTTCTCAAAGGCTAATTTGTCTCTCCCTTTCCAGTTAAATAGAACTGCTACCTCGTCGATTATTAAATATTTTAGAATTCTCCTCGTTAAAGATTCTACTCTGGATCCTCCAATAAATTTCTTTTGCTGTAAAGTTAAAAAAAATTTAAACATTTTGAAAAAACACATATACCAATAAAAAGTACAAAATCACACAAACGATTACGGTTTTCAAAAACTCTTAAGAGACTAAAAAGAAAAGAAAATAATATTTTTCTCATCGGTAATGTAATTTAACAAAATTATAACTATAACTTCTACTTATACTTCATATTTGGTGTTTAAAACGACGGTAAAAGATTTTCATGATTATGTAATAGTTAAATGTCTTTAGAGATGTTTCTAACGTTAAATATTATGTGTAAGTATCTATACAGACGCAAAACTTTGCATCAAAAACAAATTTTTATGTATGCGCAAACGCTAAGTAAAAGATTTGTAGGCCCCCGCTTATCTATTTGAACGTTTAAATATTCAAATAAAAAATATTCTTACCACATAATCACATAAAGAGGGATCTTTTTTCAACAGCTCTTCTACATGGTTGAATTTTTCAATTTTTTGCAGTGGGAAGTTGGGACAATTTTCTGGTAGAACAAGACGATTCATATTTATATTTCTATTTTGTTAAACTATTTCATGTAATAATAGGGTTTGCTGATTCACATCTTCCGTCAGTTTTGATAGGGTGTATAATACTGTATTTTGAAATTCTAAAAAAATTGAATTGCACTTTAGAAAAATCAAATTACATTGTATGGCGTGATATAGTTACATACATATAAACAACAGCAGGTATAACGTCTCTGTAACTGTACAAAGTCTGAAAAATATTTTTAACCTACTAATAAAATAAAAAATGTTTTTTTAAAGTTCTTATAACATACTATTTAAACATTTCATTTTACATTGTTAGTAACATTTATATTACCAAAAAACAACGCAGCTTAATTTTATCAAACAAAATATCGTTAAAATTTTAGGAAACGGAATTTTTAAACTTTAAACTTTGTTTTCGAGTCTATCATTTAATGTTTTCCCAGTAAAGGTATATAGAATGATTATTCATTATTTAACAATATGTGTAATATACATACCTGTACTGCATGATGAATCTACTGAACTATTGCGTAATGATCCACTTGAAGGTGACATTTCTCTTGAGTGGAGTTGCGGACTCGGAACTGCTTAAATGAAATAATGTTATTTATATATAAATTTATTTTTTTCATACAGCGTTTACTTTAGACCATTTTAAGATGAAAAAGGCATACTCTGATTTAGTTTTGAATGCATATACTATTTTTGCACACTTTCATGGAAGGCACACAATATTGTTGATGTAATAGTTTTTTTTAAACAAAATCTGTTTCAACAAACCTGTGTTAGAAGACGAAGTACTGAGAGAAGTTCCAAAATCAGATGCTACTCCTTTGGATCTTATAATTTTGGAATATGAAGCTAAAAGTACAGAACACAAAGTAAATGACGTACCTTAGTATAGGAAAAGAGAGCATCTAATTGGAGTTATTAATATCTAAATCTTTACCTGCTGTAAAGAGAAATTTGACCTTGTATAATAACCAAGATTTCTTATATAGTTTGTTGCTTTACAAAGTCCACAGATAGAATCTTATTAGTTCTTATTGGGAGATAACATTTAGTGTTATTTTTTTGTAGCCATATAAGGGGTACAATTTAAATATCTTGGGTTAATATCCCATCCGATGATCAAAACTCAACAACGGCATACATTGATTTTCTTCTATCATAATGTGAGTGAAATTTTAGTTAACTTTATTTGTAATTACACTTAGTTACTCGTGAAAAATTCATTGATTTTAAGGAAATGTGGCAAATCAACGCTTGTGCGGTAATAGTAGACATTTATGGATAATATCTTTGACAGTAAACGCTATAGCATTACATTCATTGCTTGCTCGTACATAGAAAATTTTTAAGTCTGAAGATTTCATTGGAACTCGGTACAAATGTCGAGAATAAGAGAAGGTTAAACCCTCGAAAACATATTTTGTTTCGATAAATTTAATATGCCTAATCAAGCAAAGTTTCTTGCACTTCAACATAACACAATTATCTGGATGTTGTATACTTAAAAAGAAATTATGAAAATGCAACTGCATGTAATTACATGCTTCTACTTCACCTGCTATGTTATAAAATTCGTCGTAAATATGTTTCGGGTGATATTTACTTTTATTTTTTATAATTTGGTTTGACATAAGTTTAGTTTGTTATAAAATTCGTCGTAAATATGTTTTGGGTGATATTTACTTTTATTTTTTATAATTTGGTTTGACACTAGGTTATTTTCCTGAATTCGTGGAGAGAATTGGACTTCTCTCTCGTGGATTTGTTGTAGTGCATTCCTTTTTTAATGCATTTTTCTTTTAAGGATGCCCAAATAGTTTTTGAGTGGAAAGCAAGTATATTGACTTAAAGAACTATACCTTTTAACATTATCTATTAGATGAATTAAACTGTAAACATTAAACACCACAAAATCATTTCCAAATATTGCAAATGAGTTTATAACAAAATCTTGCAAACACTTTTCTGCCATTTCAATATATTGTGTTATTAAACTCTTATCCGATATGATAAAAACAGCGCTGTGCAGTAACAGGATGTGTTTATAAATAACACTGTTTACTGGATTATGCAATAATATAGGACCAGTGTACATAATAAATAACCTAAACTCTGTTGCTTTCCACCTTTTAAGGTGAAGTGAAACACGTCGAGGAACTTGATCGACGTCGATAAAGAAGATTTTTCTAAATACCTACGTTGCCGACGTTCGTTTTCATATTGACGGCTGTGTCGAATTATATTGGGTACTGCACTTCATTGCATACTTCATCTGTCGTTTTTGTGCAATAATTATGAAGAAATCGAAGTAAAACTCCAGAAATCCTCTGGATTCATGCCTTCTGGGCCCTAATTGACTGCGGAGGGACCCCCTGCGCCATCTGTGATTTCCAAGTCAATTAAATTTTCACTCCGAGACCTCGTATTACCATCGTTTTAGCAAAGAAGCGCATACAACACTTATTTTGCCTTTATCCCGTTCAAATGCGAGTTTCTCGACTACGAGAGTGTTCTAAAATGTCATAAAATTGTCCTGACCCTTTCGTTTCTCATATCATAGCCTTCGATAATTGCATAATGATCGAAATATGAGAGTTCGACGCCATTTTGGTTCTGGTCTGGGCTAAGTTAAAAAATTTTGTTTAAAAATCCAAATTTGGAATGTGTCAGGACAATTTTTAGACGATCACGAGCCATGTGTTAAAGTTTCGGACTGTTAAAAAAAAAGTATTGTATTCGAATCGACTGATTTGAAGGGGGTTTCACTTCACCTTAACGTCACTAAGAGGTCTAGGTTTCCTTTCAAAGTTGGGTGTTATTAATACGTAGACACCTTAGTATCATCGAATTTATGGAAAAACATATTCCAATTAGAGGAAACTAGCCATGGAAATCCGAGTACGGGCACGCGATTAGGAAACTCTTGCGAAAGGATCCGGAACCAGGCTACCTGACACGACAAGTTCAACGGCCAAGATGACTTCAGAAGTCATCGATCGACCCAAAATAAACAATCTGATGACTATATAGCGTATCAATACGGCCCAGAAACGCCACCTTCACCTGGGCCCTAGAACCTCCCACCAATTGGGAAACCCTGCCTATGAAACGGCTTTTCGGCGTTCAGCTTGGCAGAGTCTATTAGCCGTTTTTGCCAGAAGCTAGTCAACGTCCACATTAGTCGATAATTTCAAATAGAGCTCCTGGTCCGGGTCATTCCTACCCGAATTTCCACGGTCCCGCATCTGTTCGGCCGCCACGTAACATTATATATTGTCGAATCAATGTTATCTTACCATCAATTTCTTTTTCAATTTTTCGCGATAGCCTAGATGGGGAACTACCTTCGAGATAAAATTGAATTAGCAAACGTTTGACTACGCCTAGAAAAATGAGATGCATTGGATCTAATGGAAACTGTATCACAAGTTTTATATCCAATTCTAAAACAGGTGATTTATTTTTTATATAATTGCACTTATGTGATTTAACGTCTAAATCTGACATTTTTTCAAACAATTTAAATGAATGTTGTAGCGGTATTTTCATTTTGAATGTTCAAGCAATCGCCTGCATTCGATCTATGAGGTCTCTTCCGGATTGTCGGCGTAGTCTCTCGGGTGCGACAATTTCGATAAGACCGGAGAGCCAGCGTTCGCTCTTTCGACTCGCAACCTTCGTCCAGAGCATATCGCGAAGGAGGACTTCATCATCCAAGAATCCAAAAATTGAGCAATAATCGAGGCGACGTTTGTTACCGCTCATCGACGGACCAGCCCTTTAACCTCCTTCGTCGGCCTTCCAACTCTTCACCTGCATCGAGCGCATCGAATACCCTGAATTGAGGCCAGTCAAACGTATAAATCTATTATCAAGAGACGCGGTAGCGGCTCAGACAAGTTCATAGCCGCTACCACTCTATATATTCGAAACATCTTGCCAGCGGGCATTTAATTTTCTTCACTCGGTTAGTGCTGACATACTATAGACCGAAGAACATTCTAACCTACACGAAACGCTTCGTTCATTTTATTCCTATTTTTTGAAACCTTAATCATTACAATCGGTGAAGGTGTTCTGGAGTTATAGCGGTTTGAAATTTCGAGAACGATAGTTTGATCACATTCGTCGTCGTCTCCCTCACCTACAAACCTACACGCGAGCAAAATCCACGCTCGTGAGTACACACATTCAAAGCCGGGTTGTCCTACAAGGCTCGTTCTCATCGCGCGACTATTTCCCAACCCAAGGGAAAGTATGGAACTGCCATCTAGTGGCTACACATAGTAAGTACTTTTAAAATCGTGTGCGTAATTCAAACTGTCAATTTGCTATTCAGGTTAAAACATTCTGTGTACTGCTTAATGAAGCATGTTATTATCCCACGATAAATACTAGCCTATGAGAAATAATTCTACGATAAGTAGTGGAATGAAAGAAATAATTCATTTCTTATTGGAGAATTAATTCACACACTTTTGTACTTATCATAGAATAAAAAGTAATAAATTATACTATACACTTAAAAATGTTATTATCCAAGGATAAGTACTGGACTATGGGAAATAATTCTACGATATGTAGTGGAACGATAGAAGTAATTTTTACTCTACAATAATTATTACCCTGCAAGAAACAAATGTCATTATGAAAAGTTTCTCACATTATCATAAGGTAAGAAAACTATTTCATTATTAAGTTTATTATTAACTTTATTAATCAACTTTCTTAGACTATGATAATTGAAGAAACATATCGTAATGTCATTTACTTCTGGCATTGTAATAATTATTGTACAGTAAGTATTATTTCTTGTAGTCCAATACTTATCATTGGATAATAATATTCCTCATCGTATAGCATAATTTACTACTTTTTATTCAATGATAAGTATTACAATATGAGAAATAATTGTACGATAAGTAGTGGAATAGAAGAAATAATGTTTATTGTATTGTAGTGAAATTATTACAATGTGAGAAGTAAATGACACTACGATGGGTTTCTTTCATTTTCGTGATGTAAGAAAGTTAGTTAATAAAGTTAATAATGAATTTCATAATGACATAGTTTTCTAACATTACAATAATGTGAGAAACTTTTCATAGTGACATTTACTTCTTGTAGTTTAATACTTTTTATGATGTCATCTGCTTTTCATATTCTAATACTTATAGTACAGTAAAAATTATTTCCTTCGTTCCACTACTAATCGTTGAATTATTTCTTGTAGACTGGTGCTTATCATAGAATAATAATATTCCTCATAGTAAAGCAATTTATTCCGGAGGAGATATTAAAATTTCTCATAGTTCCATACTTATTGCAGAATAGAATTTATTTCCTTATGTAATTTGCTATAACAGCTAGTAGCCTACGTTCTGCTATATGCTACTTAATTGACAATTCATATAATGCAAATGATTTCTATTCTGTGATAAGTATTAATGTATGAGAAATAATTGTATTTCTTACTGTATAATAATTATTACACTGCAAGAAGTAAATGGCGTTACAAAAAGTTTCTGACATTATCGTGACGTTAATAATAAAACTGTATCTTTAATAAATTTGTTTACCTTATTTACCAATTTTCTTACATTACGATAATGTCAGAAACTTTTCGTAGTGCCATTTACTTCTTGCAGTGTGATAATTATTCTACAGTAAATATTATTTCTTATCTCATAATCCACAACATATCGTATAGTTATTTCTCATACCTTAGTACTTATCATAGCATGAAAATCATTTGCTTTATATGAATGGTCAAATAAGTAGCAAATAGCAGAACGTAGGATACTAGTTGTTAGAACAATTTAGATAAAAAAATCATTTCTATTCTATGATAAGTACGAAACTATAAGAAATTTTTATATTTTCTCCGGAATAAATTACTATATTATGAGGAATATTATTATTCTGTTATAAGTACCAGTCTACAAGAAATAATTCCACGATAAGTAGTGGAACAAAGAAAACTGTATCTTTATTAAGTTCATTATTAACTTTATTAACCAACTTTCTTGCATTACGATAATGTGTGAAACCTTTCGTAATGTCATTTGGTTCTCGTAGTCCAATACTTATGGTACAGTAAAAATTACTTCTTTCGATCCACTACTTGTCGTTGAACTAATTCTTGTAGTGTAGTACTTATCATAATTTCTGTTATGCTATTTAATAATATATGATTCTATAAGTGACTAATCTTTATTCTGAACAATTTAAAGGGTTGCTAACCGCAGTACCGAACTTGTCAGGCCCCCCGCATGCGAATGTTTCACTTAAATATACTGTCTATATGGCAGCTTCGAATTTATAATTATAGCAACCCTTTAAATTGTTCAGAATAAAGATTAGTCCCTTATAGAATCGAGTGGAGGCCTTGAAGTGAGGAAAATGATAGACCATGAAAGTATTATACTAGCATACATCGTTAAATATTTTTGAAAGTGTATTTACTGATACTTTCATATAATATATTAACAATTCAAAGTTATAGGAACGGTTATTAATCGAGCTGTATTTGTATTTGTCTTTCGGTAACTGATTTCACTACTTTAAAAGGCCATCGGTACACCGGTCAAATTGTTTAAACTTGTCTGCAACGGTTGATTTCATAACTTTAGTAGGTTGAACACGAAAAATAATTGTTTGGTCTTTTTTTGTAAAAATTAAGTGATTACTACTGCTACTTCAGAAGGTTTGTTCTACTTTTTTTTTTTAATTCATAATAAGATAGTGGCTACTGATTCTTTGTAGGAATGTTCGTAGTGATTCCAGAAGGTGAAACGACATCAGGCAATGAACTTGTCTTTTTTTTTTTACACCAAAGGGTTTTTGCTGGGTAATGTTTTCCTAACGACTGATTCGAAGGTATAAATAACGTCTTTTATTTACATATTTTATCCGTCTTTTATTAACTGGAAGTTAAATAGTGACACCTTCATAACGATGAAATGTAACGGTCACATTTTTCACTAAAAATCAACGTTGATTTTCTCAACCCGACACGTTTATTTAACGAATATAACGTTTTAGAAACATTGATTTAACTTGTATGTGCTTAATGGGTAGTGGTATTTGCAGAATTTAAAGGAACAAATGGAACGATTAACATCGGAAGCTAAGCGGTTGTTAATTCGAAGTAAGGAAACAAAAAAGACAAGTACGCCGGATACGCCAATCCACAAACATTCAAGTCAGGGAATTTTGTTTGGTTGAAAAAGGAAAGCTATGCTAATGATAGGAGGCACGCATTGAATTTCCTGTTCAAAGGACCCTACAAAATTATGAATAAAGTGTCTAACGTTAATTACCAAACTGTTAAAAGGAATAAACATGTAATAGTGCAATGCCAAATTTGTTAGTATTCATATTTTGCAGAATGATTATTGATGCCGCTGTATCGCAAGACTGCACGAAGGTTTGATGCACTCTTGTATCCTTGTATTTGGAGAATTCTTTTTCATGAGAACTTCTAGGGACTGTTCGTTTCTACTATGAGTCATGGAAACTATCTTACCTAATATCTTATTTCAAACTGGATGAATTGACCGACCAGTAGAATCAAATCAACCGTGGCACAGAAGTGATTGGAACCACTCGTGGAAATTGCAGGAGCCAACATTTAATAAGAAATCTACGACAGCAATTGACATTAGTCGCTAAGGATAGTGTTACGTAGGCACCCTCCGTACCTTAACCTACGGAAAACGTATTTTCCGATCACCGGAAGCTAGCCATGGAAATCCGAGTACGGAAACGCGATCAGGAAACTCTTGCGAAAGGATCCAATACTAAATCACCTGACACAAGAAGTTCATCGGCCAAGACGACTCCAAGAGTCATCGATCGACTCGGGGCGAACAACCTGATGACTATGCAACGCGTCAGCACAACCCAGAAGCGCCACCCTCACCTGGGCCCTAGAATCTCCCACCAATTGGAACACCCTGCTAATAAAACCAACCTTCAGACCAGGACGTTATGTCATATTCAAGTGTCATATCGTCGGTCATTCTGTCAGCCAGTAGTTAATCAGTCAAGTCAACGTTGACAACCTCGAGTGGAGCTCCTGGTCCTCAGTACTTCGTTCCTAGAGAGTCAGAGACCGAGACCGCCGGACTCCTTGTCGAAAACCATCCACCCTGCGAGCTGCAGTAGTGCCACCCGGTACTCCAGCGATCCAACGTACTGAGTCAGGAACAGACGACGGCACTGCGACTTCCATTGGACGGGAGGCTTCTGGAAGACCTCCAACGCTAGGGCACGCCACGGGACGAAGGTGTTCACGCACAATCATCCGGCTGGGTCGATCAAAGGAGACTGTCAACAAATTCGGCCACTGATCAAGCCAGGTAGAGGATCCTTCGCAAGCTCGACTCATCCTTATTCCATTCTAGTTTATTTCTTAACCCCTCATCTCCGATCAATCCGAATTCTATCCACTATCGCGATTTCCATGCCTTGCTCCGGTTAACCGGATAGATTAAGATCCCATTAATTTCCTTCGAACAGCTGAGCTCGAAATCTCAGCATCGTGAGACAGACTAGAATCACGCGTAGACCGCCATTAAACAGCGAAGAATTCCCGCGTCAGCACTCCGGCGTCCAGTAACCTATCGCCGCTAAAGCGCGCTATCGCTACACCCGAACCGCCACGCAGAAGTATAATAATCCAGAGAAAAGTAGGTAAAAGCACCTTGGGTGCCCCTCCTAGCTGATTGTAAATTAAACCTCACGCACAAATACAAGAAACAATCATAGCACACTAGCCACATTGCCATTCGTTTAAAACCCCTTTTCAGACCTCACTTCCCTAGATCCCATCAGAGGAATTGATCTAGCCGCTCGGGTCAATCTCCTCACAAAATTAGAATACTCGTTACGCGCAAGATTCGGGTAAGCTCTATCCGAATCACCCCGGCCTTGCATCCGCTCGGTTGCCACGTAACAATAGATTTAAGCTTTTTTTCAATGTCAGCTGTTAAGATTAAGCTTAGAAATAAGCGCGGTTTATTTGATTTTTTGGGAGATATCAATAAAATTCTTTTCGGTACAATGAATAGAATCGACGCGACGTAATATAATAATGAAATAGATCAAATTTACAAAGACAATAAGGAGATAGCTAAACTGGTCGATGATCAAATGCATATTCTGAAACTTTCCATGCAAAGAACAGAGGGAATTATGTGCGATTATGTAAGGAAAATTTCAGAAATGAACTCTTATTTCCAGATAATAAAAATAAACTTGAATCACGTTTTGGAAAACGAAGAGAAAATGAAGAAAGAAAATGTTATCACCGAAACCTGCTTAGAAACGGAGCTGCAATTGCTGAATTTAATCAGAATATTGGCGTATTAACAAATGCCATAATGCTACCCAGGAGTGGGGAAGTTGATCCCAAAATTGTCTCACCTGAAGTATTGATGTCCGTTTTAGAAATCATTCGAAACAAAAAGGGATTTCATGAACTCCCCATCCCAATCAACGAGGACATTTACTTTGAATTTTTAGAAGTAAACGAAATCATTGTCGCCGTAATAAATCGACCATTAGTTTATGAAATTAGTATCCCGATTCTGGAATTAGGCGTTTTTCAAGCGTTAGAAAAATTTCTCTCCCTAATTTAGTAAAGGAAAACATATTTTTGTACATTGATGGTATCCATGATTATATCATTACGAATGATGAAAAACAATTATACACGCCAAATAACGAGAATTACTTAAATACTTGTAAGACTTATGAAAAAGTCTATTTTTGTAAGAGAACATATCCAAACTATCACATTCATACACGTGAGGGATGTCTAAGTTAAATCATCAATGAACCCATAGCATTGAAACAAGACGATTGTAACACTAATTGTAAGTTAATTAAAGTTTTAGATACCATGTGGATCCAACTAAAGGATAATCAGCCCTCCAAGTCGTCGCTCCAAGATTCGAAACCTTGAGAATGCTGTGTGACGATAACGTTCAAGAAACCACTATTTCTGGGACTCAATCGCTTTAGATCAAACCTAGATGCACTGGCACCATCAACAATGTAGTTCTGTATTCTCAATAAGAAGTTGATACAATAATTCCAAAAATTACAGTCCAGTGATTAAGTATAGTTTTGGTGACGAATTTATGAAAATTAAAAATATCACTCTTAAGGTGATGTGAAAGTGACATCTGAAGAGGCAATCGTTCATGAAACTTTTCTCCAAACTGGGTGTCCCGAATCGTTCCAAACTTTACAACGTAAACGTGGAGGCTATAAAGAAGATCCTGACACTCGTGAAATTTCATTTTTTAAAACAAATTTTAAATATATCTGAACAAATTTAAAACAAAATTGAAATTTCGTGAGTTTCAGCACCTTCCTTATGCCCTCCATATTTATATTGTAAAGTTTGAATCAATTCGGTACACCCAGTTTGGATAAAAGTTTCATAAACGAGAACTCTTTGATGCCACTTTCACATCATCTTAAAGTAACCTTTGAAAAGCTTCACGTCTTACCTATTATTAAAGAGCCGCGACATTAATCTCGCAGATTTAAGAAAGTTTGATGATCGCCTTGACGATATGCAAAGAAAGGTTAACGAAATTGGAAAACACGAACGCAACCTAACTCTCATAGAAATCATATGGTTCTGGCTAAGATATGTCGGATATGCTCTTATATCGGATTATTAGCTTCGTATCCGACGAGTAGATTACATATTTGGGGAATCATACTCTACTGCTTTACACGTAGTCCTTGTAATCAATATGTTGTGAATTGTTTCAATTCTGGCGGACAAAATGCCATAGAGCGTAATGAAGACGATTCTATTGACAGAGAATTAACATCTGCACAAGCGAGTGCATCATTACCACATAATGTAAAACCTCGGAGATCAGCGAATAGTTTGAAGTCCAGGATGAGCAGATCGCTTTTGCTTTCGGAGCTTCAGGAAGTTGAAAATTCATTAGCTTGAAGAGAGGAAAAGAACATTCTTTCTATTTTCTTTTCCTTCTAGTAAAAATTGTCAAATTAAGAAGGGAGGTGTTAAACGATTTTCCACGTAAAAGTTTTCACACTGATGCTCTCACACTGACACTAGGCCTAGGTGTCATTTCTCGGTAAAGGCCCTGGACCAGACCCCCATTCCTTTCTTGAGATGTGATCACGTAGGGTCTTCTGAACTCATCGAAGGAATAGCAAAAGACAAAATGTGCCATTCGTTAAGCAACCGTTGAACCGAACAAGTCTCTTGCGCTTCGAAATTCCTTTTCAAACATTGTAACTCATTGGATCTCAACAAAGCACCCGAATGTATAAATTACTATTGTAATAAATTGTATTTTACTGCAAGTGTGCGAGGAAATTCATAACAATATATATACGAAATTACTCGAGCGATCTCTTCTACAATGTAGCAAAGTTATACAAAAATCAGAGAGGATCACCCTGTTATGCATAATTACCAAAAGTACAATGAAAAAAAATATATATATCAAGAAACTGGTAGCGTTGAGCGATGCGAGAAACGCGCCCTGCACGTTAAGGGCGCTCACCACTCCAGCGATTTTGCAGGGCCTCACGGGGACAACGATTCCGAACGTATTTCTAAACCGATCGAGCTTAACGAGTGCTCATATCGAAGATGAAACGTTGACCTGTGTTTATATGGGAGCGATTTTCGATAAGTGGTCCTTATCATATAAAAAAGTGCAACGACATAATTTCAATGCCCTTTTACCTAGGAAGGAGATGCTCGATCGAAAATCGCTCCCATATAAACACACGTGAACATTTTATCTTTAAAACGAGCACTCGTTGAGCTCGATCGGTTGAGAAAAACGCATGCGACGTAATCGTTGTCCCCGTGGAGCACCTTTTTCAGGATTTTCAAGTTTCTCGCGAGGAATTTGGGCATTCCTTAGCAACCGTTGCCGACTCTAGGCGGAGCGTCCAACTTGCGTGTGCGTGCGGCCGAGGGTCACACACGTTTCGGCGCCTAGTCCAGAGGCGTCTAGCCGTTGTGTGAGTTGTATACGTGCAAAATACGCACACATTTTTCGCCCGTTGCTAAACACTGCCCATTATGTGTCGCGTCTCCCTCATCCGAGCGAGAAAGTACGTTTTGGTTACCTCCCACCGAATTCGATGTGCCATCTAGCGGTGGAAGTTATCGTCCCTACTTGGTGGTGAACGCCGTTAAGTTCGAGCGAGACGCTACAGAGATATACAGTAAGGATCAGGATTTCAGGAGGGGGGGAATGAAAATATAATTTTTTCTTTGCTACAGATAGAGAAATAAATTTTCGATCAACTCAAAAAATTCAGCAAAAAATCAGGAACTTTTTAAAATTTACCCGACTCTGATTGCTACAATGTACGTAAAGATATGGCGTGGTAAAGTTTTCGCCAGTCTCAGAATCGTTGTTCTCATATCGTCATCGTCGTCCCTCCAGTCACGGACTACCATTTTCGCATTCACATGATAGGTGGACTGTCATATAGTTTTGGGCATCCAACATGCGACACCGCCTTGCGCGGAACGAAAAGGAACTATACCCATCCCAGCTTTATAATGATTGGATTCTGATAGAAAAAAGGTTTCTTGATGTTTTTGAGATCGCCGAAGCCAAGTCACGCAATATAATTTCAAAATTCAAAATGGCGGACCCAATATGGCGAATAATATAATTTCAAAATGATTGCATTATTATAAATAATGGTTTAGCGTGGTTTTTATAACTTAATCCAAATCTGGTAATAGAAATGTGAAATTCAAGATGGCTGATGCAATATGGCGGATAAAGATATACAAATGGCTGGATTTTTATAAAAATGAATTTCTTGTGGTAGTCATGCCAGCTGAATCCAAATCTGACAACTAAATTCCGAAAATCAAAATGGTGGGCAGGAAATAACAAAATGGTAGCATTTTTATAAGAAAAAAAGAGGTTTATAAATTTTTGAGGTGGCTGAATCCAAGTCTTGCAACAGAATTTCAAAACGCAAAATGGCGGATAAAAAATTTTAAAACGGTTAAAATTTTGCTCAAAAGAATATTTCTCCAGCTTTCAAATCTGTAAACATAATTTTAAAATCCTGAATGGTGGATCCGATATGGAGGATAAAAATGTAAAAATGGTTAGATTTTTATAAAAATGGGTTTCATAGGGTTTTTGTAGTCGCTAAATCCAGATTTGATATTAGAATTTTAGAATTTACATTGGCGGATAAATTATGGTACCATTCAAAATGTTGAGGGTGTTAATATAAAGGAAATATATAATATTTATATATACTGCGTTTACGATTATACATATTTTTAGTAACTTTTTATGAAATTATATGTTTATAGTAATTATACTTTAATATTATCGGAAGGTATCATATATATTTGCCGATTTTAATATTAATTTTAACCATTAACATTTTTTTTACAAAAAGGAGTGAAATCCCCTCAAAACCCCTTCGGTGCACAAAAATTTAGCCAAATACATATATCTTTATTCAAATATTTGCAAAAATAGCTCAAATTGCTCCCTTCCTATGAAAGCTCAAATCATCTATTTTTGCCAAATATAGTAGAACATTCATTCCATTAAAGTCTCAGCTAAAATCTTCTTGCCAAACGTCACAGTACATTTGGTTTCACGTATGTTGTATGTACAAGATTTTCTGCTTCCTCAAACCAGACAAATATTAAAAACTATATCGAAACGAATAAAAAAATTATAAACTAAATTTGAAAACAATGTATGATTTGGTGAGCACCCAAGGGTATACTCATAGCATTGCAAATTTAGTTTACAATTTTTGTATTTGTTTCGATATAGTTTTTAATATTTGTCTGGTTTGAGGAAGCAGAAAATCTTGTACATACAACATACGTGAAACCAAATGTACTGTGACGTTGGGCAAGAAGATTTTAGCTGAGACTTTAACGGAATGAATGTTCTACTATATTTGGCAAAAATAGATGATTTGAGCATTTTATGGGAAGGGAGCAATTTGAGCTATTTTTGCAATTATTTGTGTTGGAATTATAAACCTGAAGATTGAGGTTTATAAATGAAACAAAAACCAATCTATGTTTAATATGTATAGAGAGAGAGAGAGAGTCTGGCCCATGTTTAGTGGAGGGTTTTCAGAAACGATAAGAACCGTTGTTTGGATTAAGAGGCGACGCAGAGTCGCACCTCCACAAAGAGGGTCCAGAGAAAGAATTTAGTCATCACTGGTGCTGACCGAGATCAGCAGTTGCCCATTTGTAGTTAGTTCGCTAGAGTGATTGGAGAAGTAAAGATGGGTCCTCTGAGCGTTATAGAAAGAATAAAGTCTTTGTTAAATGAAGTACAATAAAGTGTATTATTCTCAAATCCCATTTCCAATATGCAGAATTCGATTCAGCGGCGTTAAAGATCTTGAAAAACCATTTTGTAATTTCCTGTCTGCCATTTTGAATGTTAAAATTTTGTTGTCAGATTTGGATTCAACAACCTTAAAGATCAGTAAAACCTCTTGTTCTCTTATAAAAATCTGACTATTTTGAATTTTGAAATTATCTTGGAAGAATTGTATTAAGCGGTCACAAATTCCGTGAGAAATCCATTTTTATAAAAATCGAACCATTTATATGTTTTTATTCGCTATGTTGGATCCGCCATCTTGAATTTAAAAATTCTGTAACTAGATTTGGATTCAGCGGTTATAAAAACCATGCTAAACCGGTTTTGTATAATAATCCAATAATTTTAAATCGTATTATCCGCCATTTTGAGTTTTGAAGTTCTGTTGCCATATTTTGATTCAGCGATTCTAAAAATCTAGAGAAATCCATTGTTCTTATCAAAATCAAATCACTTTGAAAATTTTTTGTCCATCATGTTGGATCAGCCATTTTTACAATTGTGAAGTTCTATTTGTTAGATTTGGCTTCAGCGATTTGAAAAACTTCGAAAAACTCTTTTATGTAACGCATCATGGTTTATGCGTCTTTTCGCGACGGTCTTCGGTACCTAAAGTTGGCCTTTCTGCGACGGAGAATGAAAACAAATGGGAGAAGTGGGGGCAGGATAGAATAGCGTCTCGAAACGACCTAGGGCGAGAAAGTGCCTGTATTCGTCCTGCGAATTGACATCCGCGCGGAGCAGAACTAATGCGAACCGTTAAGGTGAAGTGAAACACATCGAGGAACTTGATCAACGTCGACAAAGAAGATTTTTCTAAATGCCTACGATTCATGCCGTTCAAATGCGAGTTTATCGATTACCAGAGTGTTCTAAATTGTCGTAAAATTGTCCTGACCCTTTCGTTTCTCGTATCAGAGCTTTCGATAATTGTATATTGATCGAAACATGAGAGCTCGACGTCATTTTGGTTCTGGTCTGGACTAAGTTGAACAATTTTTTCCTAAAATCCTAATTTTGAATGTGTCAGGGCAATTCTTAGACGATCAGGAGTGATGTGTCAAAGTTTCGGACAATTTGGTCCAATACCCTTAAACAAAAGTGTTATATTCGAATCGGCAGATTTGAAGGTGGTTTCACTTCACCTTAATGTCAGTTACTATGCGGACGTCGAACCGTCGAATGTGGGCGAAGACCATTGCAAAAAGATGTGTAAACCATGCTTGCGTTACATAAAGTATCGTGTATACTATGGAGGCAAAGTGGGTTTACTTTCACCCCAGCGTACTTGCGATACTCGCCTTCGGCTCGTGCGCCCACGAGCTTACGACTCGTACCGCAAGGTCACGCCGGACGTTAACGGCGTTCACCACCAAGTAGGGACGATAACTTCCACCGCTAGATGGCATTAGCATCGAATTCGGTGGGAGGTAACCAAAACGTACTTTCTCGCTCGGATGAGGGAGACGCGACACATAATGGGCAGTGTTTAGCAACGGGCGAAAAATGTGTGCGTATTTTGCACGTATACAACTCACACAACGGCTAGACGCCTCTGGACTAGGCGCCGAAACGTGTGTGACCCTCGGCCGCACGCACACGCAAGTTGGACGCTCCGCCTAGAGTCGGCAACGGTTGCCAAGGAATGCCCAAATTCCTCGCGAGAAACTTGAAAATCCTGAAAAAGGTGCTCCACGGGGACAACGATTACGTCGCGTGCGTTTTTCTCAACCGATCGAGCTCAACGAGTGCTCGTTTTAAAGATAAAATGTTCACGTGTGTTTATATGGGAGCGATTTTCGATCGAGCATCTCCTTCCTAGGTAAAAGGGCATTGAAATTATGTCGTTGCACTTTTTTATATGATAATGACCACTTATCGAAAATCGCTCCCATATAAACACAGGTCAACGTTTCATCTTCGATATGAGCACTCGTTAAGCTCGATCGGTTTAGAAATACGTTCGGAATCGTTGTCCCCGTGAGGCCCTGCAAAATCGCTGGAGTGGTGAGCGCCCTTAAAAGACCCACTTTATTTCCTTGGTACACAGTGTACTATTCTTACAAAATTCCAATCATTTTAAACCTGGGATGGCTATAGTTCATGTTCGTTCTGCGAGAGGCAGTGTCGAATGTCGGTTGTCGGAAAACTCTATAAAAATTCTCCTATCAGGAAATGCGAAATTTTTATACTGTTCAGTTTAAGTGTCGACGACAACAGCGATGATAAACTATAACGATTCTGAACGTATGCAAAAATTGAAACTGTCAAATCTTTTTTGCGTACATACTAGCGATCGAAGTCCGACAACTTTTAAAAAATTCCTGACTTTTTTCTTTATTTTTGGAGTTGATTAAATGTTCATTTCTTTTTTTATAGTAATGGAGAGAATATATTCCCATTTCCCCCACGCGTGAAAATTGGACCCTTGGCGTTAAGTACTCGGTAGTGTTTCGCTGAAACTGAAGCATGCAAGGCAGGTTTCGCTTATCATTCGACATTACGAGTTTCTTGTCCAAATGTATTTGGCTCAAAATTCTACCGAGTTTCTTGATATTAGCTGAATGCCAATTACGTAAGTTAAAACAAATTTTGAACAATTTTTCGAACGCTGAACTACCTGATGAATTTTAAACAGCAATAAAGATCTTTTCAAAGTTTTCCATGTTCGGAACCGAGGAGCTATTCGCTAAGGAAATCATGGATTTTAATGCTCGAAAGCACGTGGAAATCAACTGGAAATCGTTGAAAATCACCGAAACATTGTCACAATTTTAAGATAGAACGTCACTTGTTATCGAATCGGATCGTTGTTTATCATATGGATTCAAAGGCAATCGGTTCTCAAAGAGGGAAATCATTTTCACTGTTTCCCAAGTGAATAGCCCCTCTTCCGGAACCTTCTTTACCAATAGAGGTTGGCTGCATGTTATTAAAGTTATGCATCCATGTCCTAATGAAACATCGATGCTAAACGATGCACCGAAAAATCAATTAATTGAGATAGATATATGTTAAATTTAATGAGTTGGCTAATAGTTTCGTGCGACTTTTCTAATAACGCCAGCTGTCTGTAAAATCACAATTAAATATTGGCCACCTCAATATAGGTGTTTCTTACCCATCTCTTAGGCCATCCTCGAAGATAACGCTAATAAATAACGCGGCCTCATTTGACTATTTTCGAACTTTCCAAGGGGATTGCGAACACTGAAAGCGATGCAAACAACGACCTCGGCATGACATACTTTGAATGCATTTTTTCTTTCTAAATTAGCGTGTTCACGAAATCGAGCACACATTTCATTTTGTCCAGGCAATTGAAACGCGGAATTGCCGGAACTGCGCCAAATGCATGTTGTAGAAAGTGCAGGAATTTTTGCGCATGTACATTCGCGTATCCACATTCAACGGATATCTATGCGCTAGGATTACCGTATTGTCATTTGCTCGTCAAGGCGGAAACTGAAGATTGTATGACAATTAGTTAACCCAAACTTACTAGTTGTGCCAATTGCTCCATGTTTTAACCACTTACTGCTCGTTTCCAAGTAGTATCCAAATATTACAGAATGCTCTGGAAAGCAGAAGCAACGAGTAATTTGCAGTATACGACAACGCGACGATATGAGCGCTGCTTTTCGGAGGATGTAACGGTTGAATAAGAGGACTTACAAGGAAGGTACCTGAGGTGTCCCCCTCCGATTTTGTTCATTTTTAAATATATTATAGAGGACTAAAATCTAAGGGACTCGTGTTTTTTTTTATCGGCGGATAAACACTTTCAGGGGGTGAAATCAGGCTTCAAAGTTGGCCGTGCAAGGGGGTGAGTTGGCTGTTTCATATAGCAGCACTGGACCGATTTTCATGAAACAACCGTCAAAATGTAGGGAATGAAGAATTATGAAACATGCATTTGGAATTCTTCGAAAAAATTCATTTTTAAGGGGAGCCACCCCTTTGAATACTTCTTTTACCCCTTACGCTAGCAGTAATTGCTCTATCCAAATGAAACTTGGTTAATTTATAGACCAGAACAATACAAAAAAAGTTTCATTCGGGTAGAACAATTACTGCTCGCGTAAGGGGTAAAAGAAGTATTCAAAGGGGTGGGTCACCCCTTAAAAATGAATTTTTTCGAAAAATTCCAAATGCATGTTTCATAATTCTTCATTCCCTACATTTTGACGGTTGTTTCATGAAAATCGGTCGAGTGCTTCTATATGCAACAGCCAACTCACCCCCTTGCACGGCCAACCTTGAAGCCTGATTTCACCCCCTAAAAATGTTTATCCACCGATAAAAAAAACACGAGTCCCTTAGATTTTACTCCTCTATAACATATTTAAAAATGAACAAAATCGGAGGGGGACACCTCAGGTACCTTCCTTGTTAGTCGAACGAAAATTCTTGAGGGGATTATTCGATTATTAACCAATAATCCAACAATTTGACTTATTCTGAGATTGAAGTCATTTATAACGATAATACGACGTAGGACTCCCCACAGGGAAACTTCTGTATGTTCAATCTACGATTAAGCATTCTGGGTCTCATTTTTTGTTATGATTCCGTCAATTCTTTGCTTGCAAAATGTCCAGTTTGGAATTCACTACGTTGAAAGCAATACCAGTGCCCTCGCACTGACGTAATAAATAAGTTAAAGGAATTGTGGAAGTAATTGGTAGATATGCAGGTGTCAATAATATCAGTCAATTAGATGTGATGTCATTTTAAAGTAACCGACAACTAACAAGTCCATCGTGTACATTAATTACGTAAATAGGCCAGAATTACGGTTCTTGCAGTCTTTAATGTTTCACTGTTTTTGCACATGCATCGTCACTCGACCAAGTAGTGATGTGAATGACCGACGTGTTCGTATAAATATAAATGGTTTTGACGTCTGATTCTTTACTTCGGGTTTGTTAGTGGATACCCGCAACATGATCGAGCTGGCTAATTGCAACTAGCATGTACATATACCGGCCTTCTGAAGTACACATTTATACAAAATTCTTGATCAGGAACCGAATGTTCGTTCACGAGCAATTCCAAAGCTTCACGAGGAAAGAAATAATTGATTCTGTCAACGACGCATTGCCAAGAGAAGCTACTAATATCTGGTGCCAAAAGAACCCTTGCGCGAGCGTTAATTCATTCTGAATTCGAATAATTACCTGTTGATTTTTTACCATCCACTGCACTGCTAAGAGTGGTGTTGTGTACAAAGTATTACAGCAATGCGTGTCGTTAACGAAATCTACTCATCTTTTCCGCATGTATTGCAAGACAGTGTTCTATATTTGGTAGGTTTGTATATAAGAAATAAAGATTACGCAGCAAGAAAATACCAGCGTTATTCTATAAATTTACGGAAAAGGGGAAAATTCAATATCTTACTCTTATCGGACATGCAATGAATCTATCAATGCAATTATATTTACCTTAATTTCTTCAACTATTCGTGTTCCAATGTGAAGTTCCGTTATAAATTGACTGGGTTGACATAGAACTAAATTATGTATGTGTCACTTGAAGCTCATTCCCCTTTTCCGGAATTCCTTCTCAATGCTACATGATATCATGGGGTGAAATACGAATCTCATTACCGCCTAGATAAAACTTATCTACTTTATAAATTAAAATCTACATCACAATAACGCTCAATATTACAACTTTGGTTACAATCTTGTTAATGGTTGCCTTCATAAAGAGGATATCGACCGAATGCAATGGCGCGGCGCGCAAAAATGAAAATATCGCTGTTTCGGCAAATTTAATTTACCTGAATCAACTGTTTAATCAATTTATTGGAGCATCATCGACTCAAGTCCTCGCCGACCTGCAACTAAATCCACCGCTTGATTTTAAATTAGTCATTATTGCACGAAGTTCAAGTTAATTCCAATAAAAGGCATTTAACCTTTTGACTAGAGAGCGCTCAGAAACAATATCATGCCAGTCGTACAGCGCAGCGGTAAGAAATTTGTACCACGGCTGCGCTTCTTTCTGAACGCCTTTAGCCAGTCAAAGGGTTAATCGAACTTCAGTGCCAAGTTCATTGGATCGAATCGACTGAATTTTGACCGACCTTGAACGGCATTAAAATTCGTCGAAGCGATTAGATTCACCTCTATCGCCATTAGAGATCTAGAAATCTACATCCATTAGTTCGGTAAAAGGCAACGTCTCGATACAAACTTGCAGAGATTACATGCATACCAATCCTTTAGACGGTGCATCCACGAAATTCTACAACAACTCAGTTGATATATTTACAAATCCATGAAATTCTGTCCGAGACGCAAATACACGACCTTTGACGACTAGTCCCGAACTGCGTATTCGCTGAGAAATCATTTTCCAACAGAAACTCATTACCCAGTTTCCTCAAGATCTTGAAATCATTCGCTTCCTCAACTATCGAGCCCGTTCGCGCAACACGTGACTCTTTCCAGCGAAGTTCGATTCTTCGTGACAACGGTCAACCGTGTCGTTGTCTTCCAAAGTCTTAACGGCGTTCACCACCAAGTAGGGACGATAACTTCCACCGCTAGATGGCACTAGCATCGAATTCGGTGGGAGGTAACCAAAACGTACTTTCTCGCTCGGATGAGGGAGACGCGACACATAATGGGCAGTGTTTAGCAACGGGCGAAAAATGTGTGCGTATTTTGCACGTATACAACTCACACAACGGCTAGACGCCTCTGGACTAGGCGCCGAAACGTGTGTGACCCTCGGCCGCACGCACACGCAAGTTGGACGCTCCGCCTAGAGTCGGCAACGGTTGCTAAGGAATGCCCAAATTCCTCGCGAGAAACTTGAAAATCCTGAAAAAGGTGCTCCACGGGGACAACGATTACGTCGCATGCGTTTTTCTCAACCGATCGAGCTCAACGAGTGCTCGTTTTAAAGATAAAATGTTCACGTGTGTTTATATGGGAGCGATTTTCGATCGAGCATCTCCTTCCTAGGTAAAAGGGCATTGAAATTATGTCGTTGCACTTTTTTATATGATAATGACCACTTATCGAAAATCGCTCCCATATAAACACAGGTCAACGTTTCATCTTCGATATGAGCACTCGTTAAGCTCGATCGGTTTAGAAATACGTTCGGAATCGTTGTCCCCGTGAGGCCCTGCAAAATCGCTGGAGTGGTGAGCGCCCTTAATTGCACAATTAACAATTTAGTTGCTCAATTAATGACACTTGATTGTCGATCGAAGTCACGAATATCAAAGTTACTCAGCGTTAACTACAAAATTGCACTCTATAAAGAAATAACGAAATCGTTGCAGATTATTCGATCGAGCAGGAGAATTGCTTGGACTGAGTCAAATTTAATCGGATTGTTAAAGCCGTTCAAGTAACGGATGCAATTGCAATTACCTATTGTACCTCATAATTCTTGGACACACTTTGATTCTCGAAAATTCCATTATTGGTAAAAAAATATGCAGAAGGAAGTGCACGGCAAACAACTTGTATCGATATTCATTATAGAGTGCACACCAAACTACGTAACGTTATGTTGATTAACGGTTTCTCATTCTATTTATCTCTCTAAGTTGGACAACAACGATAGTCATCACTCGTTGTGTACTTCGCATTTTCGCCTTACTTTGGTTTAACTGGGGCTTAACTGAATTTACTGTTTCATAGATTAAACTAAACTCACCGATCTGACATTCTGGCGATTTGACGTTTTCCCGTGCACATCATATTCGCGCAAGATAACGGTAGTCCTTTCTCTCTCGCAAGTGGAATAAATATTGATTCGTGGGGATGACTTTGGTTTTAAGGAAATTGTTGGCTTGAAAGTTAACTTATTCTTAATTATCTTAACTTAATACGCTTGATCTTATAATTCGAACACTTGGAGCCGACAATGTCTGAATAGTGTCGACTTACAAGGAAGGTACCTGAGGTGTCCCCCTCCGATTTTGTTCATTTTTAAATATGTTACAGAGGACTAAAATCTGAGGGACCCGTGTTTTTTTTTATCGGCGGATATACACTTTTAGGGGGTGAAATCAGGCTTCAAAGTTGGCCGTGCAAGGGGGTGAGTTGGCTGTTTCATATAGAAGCACTCGACCGATTTTCATGAAACAATGGTCAAAATGTAGGGAATGAAGAATTATGAAACGTGCATTTGGAATTTTTCGAAAAAATTCATTTTTAAGGGGTGACCCACCCCTTTGAATACTTCTTTTACCCCTTACGCGAGCAGTAATAGTTCTACCCAAATGAAACTTTTTTTGTATTGTTCTGGTCTATAAATTACACAAGTTTCATTTGGATAGAGCAATTACTGCTCGCGTAAGGGGTAAAAGAAGTATTCAAAGGGGTGGCTCACCCCTTAAAAATGGATTTTTTCGAAAAATTCCAAATGCATGTTTCATAATTCTTCATCCCCTACGTTTTGACGGTTGTTTCATGAAAATCGGTCGAGTGCTTATATATGAAACAGCCAACTCACCTCATTGCACAGCCAACCTTGAAGCCTGATTTCACCCCCTAAAATTGTTTATCCGCAGATAAAAAAAAACACGGGTCCCTTAGATTTTAGTCCTCTATAACATATTTAAAAATGAACAAAATCGGAGGGGGACACCTCAGGTACCTTCCTTGTTAGTGTTTGAGATCTCGCCTATTATATTCAGAGCTTTCCTGAACCGGTTAAAGATTCACCATAGAAACATCTATGTTCTAAATTCATCTACACATGTATGTATATACATAACTTTTTTGGCATATAAGGTAATCGGAATATAATGCGTACATAGTTTAAACTTCAATAACAAATACATGATGAACAACATACTTACTCTAATCCACAAATAAACATTTACTGCCTTCCTTGACTATTTGGTAGATCAAATTGAGATGTACAAGGTGTTTCATTTGAAATGCCATGTAGGCACATTATATCCCAGCTAATATATCGAGCCTGTCAATATATAGACTCTCCTAACCACGGTCTTGCACTTTGACGGACACGAATGTTTTCTTTTCTTACTTTGGTACACCATATTGGGACATATTCACAAGGAAATCATTCATGTCCGCCAATATACACGTGTAATGACGCGTGTACGAGACTGCCGTATCTCAACGAATCGTTGGCAGTGCTAATATCAGATAAAAAGTCGCATCTATAACAGTTAACGTCTTCCACCCCTGCATAATTTTGTAAGTCGATGATCAGTGGCATTGTGTCAACAAGTGTTAATTACGCTTGATATTATCAATTGCATTACATTGTAAATGTTTACACTAAGAGAAACAATTTTTAATACGGTAAGCCGAAATTTCTTTCTTTATCCCCAAAAACATACTTTCTCGGACCGCATACAGTAACGTTTACGCAACTTACGTTACAATGTAAATGGCATCCACTGATTTTACATCAAAATTCTTGACTCCATTCATGATCGCATAATTTCATCAAGTAATGATATTATGGAAAAGGAAACGTTTCTTTAATACAAAAGACACTTCTCCAGAAGCACAACTTCGCGTTCCTTGTTATGTATGAAATCTCTTAAGTTTTCTTATCCTTTTTGTGGGCACTCTATTTCATCAGCAATGATCATAAAAGACTTTCGTTAAGGTGATATAAATGTGGCGTCAAGGAGGTCTTGTTATTCAAACTTTTCTCCGAACTGGGTACACTGAATTGCTTTAAATTGTACAACTTGAATATGGAGGCTGTAAGGAAGGCCCTGATGTTCATGAAATTACGATTTTTCCAAAATTTGTTGAGATATTTTTTTAATTTTTCACTAAGAAAATGAAATTTTATGGGTGTCAGGACCTTCCTCAGGGTTTCCACGATCACGTGGTAAAGTTTGAAACGATTCGGTACACCCAGTTCGGCGGATAGTTTCACCAACAAATGATCCTTCAAATGCCACATTCATATCGCCTTAAAGGCGCATCAATTAACGCATGACATTAATTCCCTAACGTATACCCTGACGTAGAATCGAAATATTCGATCCACCGGTTGCGAAACTGCGGTTCTTTGACGTACATCATTTGGCCTACATTTGGCACAACACTAACGATTAAAAACTTCCTCGGCTTTTATCGTCGCAGTTCGTGTACGGGGCACGATTCCTCATAAGCTCCATTATTTACTTATTTACTCAATACCGAAAGCTTAACCAATCCAAACTACCGAATTTCAGGAATCATCTAGTCAAATTTACGACGAAACCAAATGCTACAAGAAGCAGCGTTTGGCAATGCATCACGCACCGTTGAGAAATTTCAGAGAAATATTTCCATTAATTTGTATACAACCTCTCCGAGAAAAAAATCCGATCGATGTCAATGGTGTACACTCGATATGTAGCAAGGTGTGGATATTTCATTAAAACTTGATGGTCACCAGGAAATATTGTTTGGATGTTACAAAATGTTGTATATAAAAATGGTGGAAATACGACAAATTTCTTAAAGCGCGATAAGGGTATAGTTTATTTGGTGGTTTGGACGAATAGGCAATCGGTGTGGATTCGTCGATAATGACTCACAAAACTACAGCTAAGTACTTGGTATTGTGTATGGAATACTTAGAACTCGAAATACCCATTGGTGGTTAGAAGGGGTACGTTCCGTTTTCTAACTCCACTCCGTTCAAACAGTGTAAAATACCATACTTGTTAGCTACCGTTCACATCGCGCGTCGCCAAGACAAAGCCTATGCCATGAAGATTAGACGTTCATGGCGTAATAAACAGAGTTCTGTGTGTTCGGAGGCGGCAGGTTACCCGGTTGGTCCAAGAAGGAGTCGACGGCTGAGTGAGAGGTGGTGATGGGGCCGTTCCGTAAGAAGTCGTGTGAGGGTGCACTAACGGCACCCTCGGGGACGCCACGTTCTGCGACAGTGCAGGCGCTTGTGCGCTGCTGCTGTTGGTGCTTCGTGGGCGAGGAAGAGGACGGAGACGCACTAGCCGCGTCATAGACAGCGAGAGAGGCGCAAGCCGGGAAAGACATTGTCTGAGTCTGCACGTCCGTTGCCCCTCGGCCGCCAGGCCCTGGATGCGACTGGTAGGAGTAACCACCTACAGGCGCGGACACCCTAGTGGGTGTAACCACAGAGTAGACAGGAATAGCCTGTGCACTGTAGGGGGTTACCTGATGGTGCTGATGTTGCGCGTGGTGCAATGGATGAATTCCGCGCGGAATTGATATCGGCGCCCCCGGAACTCGGAACTCCTCGGTTTGATGGAGGTGCAGATGTAGAGGTTGCGAATGCAGCTGCGAGTGCAACTGCGTATGAAGCTGTGAATGGAGCTGCGGCAGGGGTGCGGGTGGTCGACGAAACCTAGTCTGCTGGTCCAATGGTCTGGTTCCTCGAGAATAGGGGTACCGTTCAATGTGATTTGCGTAGTTGGATGGCGAGGTATGAGGCGCCATGTGAGGCAGAATCCTTTGAATGTTCTGGTAGGTGGGGTCGGAGATGCCGTTATAGGGTACAAAATACATGGTTCTGTAGCACTTAGTGTCCGCAGAAGGCGGCACCACGCCGTAGTGATAGTTTGAGATAGCCATTGCTTGCGCGGCTTGCGGTACACCCGGCGCAGCTGGAACACTCGGCGCACGTCGGGCCTTTGCGGGTAAGCTATTATACATCGGCCCCAGAGAGCCGTCTCCGTTACCAGCAACCCGTAACGTCCTGGGCGGCGTCAATTGCTGTCCGTCTTGGAATCTCAGAACGTTCTTAACGTCGCCGAACCGCTGACACCCGTCCATCAGAGGGACGCGAATCAGAGGTCTGGGTGAGTCTGTGTCTACGCAAGTTCCTCGATCCAAGGTGCCCTGTACACTCGCCGCAGTCTCCGCTATGGTTTGGTAGATGTCATCGATCTGCTTTTGCATAGTGTTTATCCTGTTTATTGTATTTGCGTCACCACTAACACCCAGCGGTCCGCAAGTCTTCGAGTCCTCCTCGTTGCATTCGGAAAACAGGATCTCGCCATTCTTCTCAGGACAGGGCCAGGTGAGCGGACTAGGGAAAGAATTAGGTGCAGCTCCACGAGATCTGAGTTGATGGACGATTTCCTGGGTCGTGTCAAATTGAGTCTTGATCCCCCGAACGGATGGTCGCCGGTTAAAACCGTAATCGTTCAATTCGTCGTCATCGTCGCCGTCATCCCCATCTCCACGGTGTACATCGCTTTCGCTGCTAACATTTTCATGACGGTCCTCGACGTCATTGTAACGCCTTTTGATTCGTTCTGTTCTAGACTTGTCCTGCTCTACAAAGGCGAGAAGCTCGTCAGTAGTGTCCGCACAATCCGGACCCGTGCCAATCGGGGTGCCCCTGGTAACATCTGGCGGACCCGGCCCGGGTCCCGAACCATTCTTACGATTTCGTTCCTCCCCCCGCAGCCCCTCTTCTATATCCTCTACACTATACGACGAATCCGAATTGCAACTCGTGGAATCTCGGTTCCCGCCGTTATTCGCTTTTGTTGAGAGTTGATAATAATCTTCTCGATTCTCGCCAGTGGAACCGACACAAGATAACGGCGCCAAGCTGGCAAGGAACTGTTTCCGAGCGTCGGAATTCATCTTGATGACCGACGTTTTCAAGGAGTACTCCTTTGACTGCATCATCTTGTTCCCGATTGCGAGATCCGGTAAGTTGCCCTCAACTGTCTTCTTTTGAGCAAAGAGATCCGTAAGTTTCCTGTATGTGGACTGGTGATGCACGTTCCCTTGGACGGAGCAGCTCGCAGATTCACGTTCTTGGGAGTTCGATGTTCGAACCGTGAGATCAGCAACCTTAGGTCGCTCCTCCCCGGAAGGTGAGGTCCGTACGGGGAAGTCCATGCAATCCGCCATTTCCGGAAATTGCTCAATCTCAGCGATATTCGTCATTTCCGCATGGCAGCTTTCGCTGGTTTCCCCGGCTTCATTAGCATCGACAGCCATCGTATTCTCGGACGTGCCATCTTCTACTTCCTGCTCGTCCTGGTCCACGCACGTCAGCTGTCTGATCCTCTCCTCTAAGGTTAGATCTTTCGTTCGTAGACTATTCCTTCTCGAGCTAGAATCGTATTTGCACACGAGACTTCTCCTGAGGGCGTTTCGTTCGATTGTTGTTTTCTTCATTCCTGAGGACTCACTCTCAGAAGAATCGCTCCGGCTGCTTGCTATCTTTGACCGTTTGACAGCATCAAACAGACGCAAACTTTCGGTAGTTACAAGAAATTTCTGGGCATCCGAGTCCATACCGTCCCCTGAGGTATCCATCGTCGCAATCGTTCCCTTCGTCGGCGCCGGTGGTGGGGATATGAACCGTGGATCGGGAAAAAGTTGTCGCACGGCGGAATTTGGCTTCAAGCTGTTAGTTACCAAAGACACGTTGCCCAGTTTGAACGTCAAAGAAACCTCCGTTACGTCGGGTGTATCCCTCAAGCTTCCCTGCTGAGTCGAAGAACCGACAGTCGACTTAACCGACGTCGACGACACCGATGATGACACCGACGACGCCGCCGACAACGCCGCCGCTGACGACGACGACGACGACGACGATGACGACGACGACGACGACGATGATGATGATGACGACGACGAAGATGCTGAAGACGCCTCGTCGAATCTCACGGAATTTCCCTCTTTTTCCTCGATTGACCGAACCTCCTTCTTCGGTTCGTCAAGAGACCGTTCCCTTTTCTCCACACGATTGACCTCGTTCATCACAGAGGATTCCTCTTCACTTATTTCACGGACAATTCGCCGCTCCGTCACTGTCGTCATTGTTATTGTTTCTACTAAATAACGTTGATGTATATCTGCAAAAGAAAGTATGCTCGTCAGTGTATGTTTAGAGTACCGCGTCGGCATGGTACGAGGACATCAAGTAGTTAAGAGGATATGAAAGAGTCAGCCTATATACCCACTGAACACCAAACCTAACAGTTACGTAACGCAAAACTAACAAATAACATAACGTTTGTTACAATATAATAACCTAACAGTTACGTAACATAGAGCTAACTAGTTACATGCCATTTGTTACAATGCAGTAACTTAACAGTTATGTAACACGGAGCTAACAGGTTACATAACATTTGTTAGTGTCATATCTACATACATGTAGCGTAACTTTCTTACTCTTATCTTACATTATGTTACTGTCCTCATATCACTGTGTATATGGAGCACATATTTTTAGCAAAACGGAACTACATTGGTGCTGTCATCTATTTTATTACATCATCGTCATCGTTATTGTCATAATTCATCGTCAAATGTCATAAGATTAATATATGTCATATTTTGTTTACTACTCGTATGAAAAAATGTGATTTTAATTCGTACGCTCGTATACATTATCAGTAATTGTTTGCTAGTCGAATGAAATCATAATAGTCTTTAAGTAAAATCAGATAGTTTATCATTACATAATGTCATTGAAAGTCTGGTCTGTCATTTAATATCTAACTATTGTCAAGTACCAACAAATAATTAAAAATAAAAATTATATAATTTTTTATAAAATTGCGTGATTTTTTTTAAATGTATGAAGAATTAACATTATTTTAAGGTAACTGAAAGTGTAACATGTTACATAACATGTTACCTTACCGAGTGGGAAATAATAACTAACATCTAACTTCCATGTTACTTTTATGCTACATAACATGTTAGATTCGACAACGTAACATTTACCCAACAGTTATATAACAGTGTTCACTGGGTATATCTGAGAAGTCAAATCGTTGGGGGAAAGTATTCTCCAAATTGGGTGTACCAATTCATTTCAAATTCTACCACGTGAATATGGAAGCCCTAAAGTAGGTCCTGAAACTCATGAAATATCATTTTTCATTAAAAATTGATTTACTTATCATGGACTGAAACCAACATGGCGTGGTCCGTGCACGTTTTCGATATATTACGCTTCTTTGAGGCTTAGAATCGAAAATGAAGAGTTTCAGTACCTAGCTCGAACAATTCAGAATACCGTAGAAATGGAATATTACAAAGTCCGAAGAGATAATGTGGTAAATACTTTCACCAACGATTGCAAAAGAATTCTGGCTTGTCCCGCGGCTAATATGTGTTTTTAAAGCAAAAATTTAGTTGCAACTAAACGTCACAGATGGCGACGTTGGTTCGTCAAAATATAAACAGTCGTGAATTCATGGGATTTCGGCAGTTTTACATCAATCTTTTTATCATTACATTACCGAAATGATATATAGAACCCTTCTGTTCATATAATTCTCAACATAGACTGTAAAAGACTTCAACATAAACATAAATGTCGATAATGGGACGCGCCAGCGTATATTACCACTTGAGTATTCAAAACGACATTACCACAAAAAAAAAAGTACTGATGAATTTTACTTTATCGACGTCGGTAAAATTTCTTAGCGCCTTTTATATCCTTTTAAAACGCTATGGAGATACTGTTCATGGCTGCAGTTAAACCTAATGCAGGCGGCAAAGCAAGAACTAGCGAGGTAAAACACTAAGAAAGTATTATGCATCATAGTACTCGATATTATAATATTATAGAAGACGAACTCTCCGATATTTACCAGGTGTGGTTTGTTGTGCCTGATCGCTGGTTGATTGAACGACTTCATTGTTCCCACAAAGTACGAGTTTCTGGCTTTTAGAAAAATCTTGCTCGGAATTTTCGTCAGCCGCTAGCTCTTCCGTTTCTGTAATCAAAGAAGGACGATTCCATGAAACGTAACAGAAATAAGGATCTTCGAATGACTTACTGAGATAGTGTGATCATTAAGACAACATAATCGTTACATGCAGTCGGAGTACAACAAGATAGAACAACTGACCCGGTAAAAAGGCTTAAATAGAATAGGATTCAATGTCACACAGTTTCAACGTAAAAGTGATGATTTTTCTATTCTATTTAATACCTGTCTTTTCTCTCCAAGTCCAATTCCCACAACAGGAATATATATTCTATGAACCAATTATATTCTATTCCCCTTGTGCACTCTGATTTTTGTTCAATTCCGAAAAGAGGAATATATTTCTTCTTTGTGTAATTCCTTCTAGTACGGCAAACAATATCGGTATTAAATTGTTTTGTATTCCGTTTAGAGGAATACATTATAGGAATGCCTGATTCCTTTCAGTTCATTTAAAAAATTTGTGCATTCAATTGCCTTGAATCCCTTTTTTGGAATATAAGTTTGTAACTTCTAATTTAAATCAATTCCATTTTATATGCCCGGGAGATTAAATAGTTGAACTCCAATATTTGAAATTCGTTTCATATGCATTGTATTCTCCTGAATTCCAAATGTAAATTTGATTAACCTCATGCATTTTAAGAAGTAACAATTAAATAAACATAAAATTTCACATTTTTTATATGTGAAAGTGAGGTGAAGGTATTATTGGAAAGAATAGTAAAAAATTACCATTGTAATTTACGCATTAATCAGTAACGCCTGTAATGCGGGTACACGGAAAAAAATAATTTGATTATAATGACTATAGCGACATGGGTAATTACTGTGGTAAATGAAACCGCACAAATGGTGAAATTGACCAATGGAATGGTAAACGTAACCTTGCCAATGGGTACTGTGTCCATGGCGCTGCGTTTAAATGGTGTAATAGTAATCAACATTCAAAAAGGTAATATTAACTATATGAAGAGATTATAATAACTATAATAAGATAGTAGGTTTATCTGGTAGCTGTAACCACAATTATAGTAAGATTTTACATATTGCAATATTACTGTAAATTTGTTTATGTAATTACGGAAACAATGGTTTGGCACCATTAGTTTCGACAGAACCACCAGGTGGCCAGACTTCTCGCAGACAATGCAGACAGCTCGTTTGCATATAAGATCTGTTATTATTCTTTACATTTATGTTACAATCACTCTACATCTTCTGGAAGGAGAGGGAAAAGGAAAGTTATCAACGAGAAGCCACCATTTGAGCATCAAATATTATTTTACTACTTAAAGTAGAAATATATAAGATCACTGACAGGAACATAAGTATAACGTACGTAATCATAAAAATCGAATTTTTTTTTCGTTTTTCCTTTTTTTTCCGTGGAAATAAAAAATTTGTTTCAATTCTACAGATAGTATTGAGATTCATGTCCCTTTTCTCTATTCCTATTCTCATATTTTTTAATTTCTTTGAACCCCGTTCCCCTCTATTTTTCAGAGTGAATTGACAGGAATTAGATTTTGCTTTTTTCTTTTATCGCCAATGGAATAAAGGGCAAAGAAAAAATTAGGTATTCACTGGAATTAAAATTTTCAATTCCAATCAATTCCAGCCTTCTTACCGGGGAGAGTGAGTGTATAATATAATTCAGTAGCAAAATGTGTGCGAGTATCAATGTTCCTTGGTAATGATTCATAGGTCTTCTTTATTTCTGATGGTACATTACTATTAATAAGATAATTCCATTTAATTTTTTGTAAGAATCTCATCAAAACCATACGATAATGTTTAAAAGTATTTTGACTTTATTGTTTGATCGTTCATGTATTTGGGGGAATGAAATAAAATTCATTACTTCTGCCCCAAACTTAAATCATAAAAATAATGGATTTCTTTCGGGTCCGCCTAATATTTGATTGTAGCTCTTCATCCTCGCCCATATCGATATGTAATGACGTCGTGAAGGTATTTGTTCGAATAAAGATAGTTCAACCTTATTCTTATGTTAAACTCAAGTAGGAATTATTATTTTCCTCAAACTTAAAGTCCTCAACTACAATTTGTTTAAACGATGGGTTACGTTGAACTAAATGCACCGAGAGAAAAATCGAATTAAATGAACCAATTTTTAACTAGTTTTTATAGTTCAAAAAGAACTGGGATACTTTTTATAGAAAATTTCACTTCTGATTCTGAACTAAGAAATCTACCACACGGACAACTAGATATGGTATACGTATATAGGATATCTGGCTCAAACATTCAGATGTGTAATGTATACATAAGTATACGGAATGTGCTAGGACATGTACAAATGTCCGCGCCGTTAACATACAGTATATGTATTTTTGAACATTCAACTTTCATTTAATATATATTCCATGTGGATAAAGTATGTATATTACATGTAAACAAGATATATGGTAGACGTATTATATATAGTAGACGTATATAAGATATCTGACAC